>NW_027894647.1:0-1561 GCF_054177405.1 Leptonychotes weddellii | reverse complement strand
AAGATTCAAAGAAGAGTTCTCAGGGCACCTAGGTGGCTTAGTCAGTTAAGCGTCTGACTCTTGATTTTGGCTCAGTCATGATCTCAGGGTGATGAGATCGAGTCTGCTTCAGGCTTCATGCTCAGTGGGGAGTCTGCTTGAGATTCTCTCCCTCTCCCTACGCTCCTCCCCCCGCTTGTATACAAGGGCTCACTCTCTCTCTCTCTTTGAGGTAAATAAATAAATCTTCAAAAAATAAGATTCAAAGAAGAGTTCTCAAATAAATGAAAATTTAGAAAAGGTATGAAATGATGTTCATTTCTTAATTTTTTTAAATAGTGATCTACAAGAGATTGCATTTGTTGCATAAGAATATTACATTAGATTAAGTGTCAGAAATTGAATGATAACATATACACCTCTGAATATGGTGATTAGACAGAAAGAGAAAGATAAACAATAATGCATAAAATGTTATCACTTATTTCAAATATAGGAATCATCTGAAATTACTATACTGAAAATTGATTATTCTAGCTGTTGGTTTGCACTGTCTGTGTGTGTTTTTCTAGGCCAAAGACTGCATAATTTTTCTCTGCAAAAACTTATCATTTTAAGAGAAAAGTTTGGAAAATACACATGATTGCACACCCCAGACAATGCTGTAAGGTAAATAAATAACCCTAGAAATTCCCAATAGTAGAGATGGACATGTTAAGTATGGAAATGTTTTAAAAGTCTGTGACTGGGGAGCCTGGGTGGCTCAGATGGCTAAGCATCTGCCTTTGGCTCAGGTCATAATCTCCAGGTCCTGGGATCCAGCCCTGCATCCAGCTCCCTGCTCACCGGGAAGCCTGCTTCTCTACCTCTCTCTCCCTCTGCCCCTCCCACACTCATTCCCTGTTTCAAATAAATAAACAAAATCTTAAAAAAAACTAAAAAAATTAAAAATCAATAGCAAACATACTAAACTATAAAAAACTACTATTCAATGCAATTGTTTAAATTATAAAATATGCATGAATCAAACTAAAATAGTGTACATAGTCTTCATGTAGAAAAATACAGAATGCATATAATAACATAAAATAAGATCCAAATAGGGAAATAGTCTATGCTTATTAATAGGAAAATATAACATGAAAATATTATTTAAATTCTACCCCAAGATCTTCCAATTCAATAAAATTCCAATCAAAATTCTCACTTTTTTAAATTTGTTAAGTAACTCCTTAAATTCATTCTATAATTCACAGTGGAGTATATATGTATAAGCAAATTAAACTCTGAAACAGAAAGGTACAGACAGGCAAATAAGCCTACTAGATATTTAAAAATATTACAAGATGACTATGCCCATAAAATGACAAAATTAAGAAAAATACATGGGGGCGCCTGGGTGGCTCAGTTGGTTAAGCGACTGCCTTTGGCTCAGGTCATGATCCTGGAGTCCCGGGATCGAGTCCTGCATCAGGCTCCCTGCTCGGCAGGGAGTCTGCTTCTCCCTCTGACCCTCCTCCCTCTCATGCTGTCTCTCATTCTCGCTCTCAAATAAATAAAATCTTTAAAAAAAAAAGAAAGA
>NW_027894646.1:0-240 GCF_054177405.1 Leptonychotes weddellii | reverse complement strand
GAAACAGAAATCCAGATCCAGGAGGCACAGAGATCCCCCAACAAAATCAACCCAAGGAGGTCCACACCACGACACATAGTAATTAAGATGGCAAAAAAAAAAAAATAGTGATAAAGACAGAATTTTAAAAGCAGCAAGAGAAAAAAAGCAGTTACATATAAGGGAACCCATTAAGGCTATCAGATGATTTTTCTGCAGAAACTTTGCCAGACAGAAGGGAGTGGAATGATATATTCAAGT
>NW_027894645.1:0-240 GCF_054177405.1 Leptonychotes weddellii | reverse complement strand
TGCATCCACAGTGTGGATCAACATCAAACATGGGGTCCCCTGCTGATGGGTAGATAGTGACTTCTCACAGGCAATAACTCAGCAGGAAAAAAGAATCAGATGAGCCTGACACATGGGCTCCCATGGTATTTCTGAGACCATGAATGCCTGAGAACATTTCCTGTGCTGGCCCAGCCCCCTTAGCTCAGGGCTGCAGGGCACAACATTAGAAAGGGATGCCTGTTCTTCCCATGCCTCAGA
>NW_027894644.1:0-240 GCF_054177405.1 Leptonychotes weddellii | reverse complement strand
GAAGGAATATACTGTACCATAATAAAGGTCATTTAGGACAGGCCCAGAGCTAACATCTTACTCAACAGTGAAAAGTTTAAAGCTTTTTCTTTAAGACCACAAACAAAATAAGAATGCCCATTCTCACCACATTCTCACCACTTGCATTCAGTTAGGCAAGAAATAAAAGGCATCCAAAGCAGAAAGGAGGTAAAACTCTCACTATTTGCAGATGACAGGATATTATATATATAAAAAAAT
>NW_027894643.1:0-240 GCF_054177405.1 Leptonychotes weddellii | reverse complement strand
TTTGAGATTTTTCTTGTTTCTAGAGGGAGGCTGGTATCACTACACTTCCCTCTTACAACTTCTGCTGCTTCCCAAAGATTTTACGATGTTGTGTTTGCATTTTCATTTGTCTCCAGGTATTTAAGTTTATTCTTTGAAGATACATTTGTTATTTAGTAGCATGTGTTTAGCCTCCACATGTTAGTGTTTTTTCCATTTTCTTCTTGTCACCAATTTCTAGTTTCATGTGGTTTAAAAAGA
>NW_027894642.1:0-240 GCF_054177405.1 Leptonychotes weddellii | reverse complement strand
TTCCTGAGATTAAGAATTCCTCATATCAGTGAGGTCATATAATACATGTCTTTCTCTTTTTGACTTATTTCAGAGCAGCCAGAATTTGAGGCTTCAATCGGGATATAAGTCTTGGGGAAGAAGCCAGCAGGGTCATCTGACCTGCTCCCAGGCTGGCTCGCCAGCTGAGGACCAGGTCAGGCCAAATGCCCAGGGCTGTCACATATGTTGGGCGTTTTGTGGGAAGAACAAGTTGTAATT
>NW_027894641.1:0-240 GCF_054177405.1 Leptonychotes weddellii | reverse complement strand
CATCACAAGGCTGCTTTGTCCTTGGCATCTGGCGGCTCAGACACAAGATTTTGAAGAAGAGAGAAAGTGAACAGATAAAGGGCTGGTATCCAAAATGTATAAAGAACTTCTCAAACTCAACACCCAAAAAACAAATAATCAAGTCAAAAAGTGGGCAGAAGATATGAAAAGACACTTCTCTGAAGAAGACGTACAAATGACTAACAGACACATGAAAAAATGTTCATCATCATTAGCCAT
>NW_027894640.1:0-240 GCF_054177405.1 Leptonychotes weddellii | reverse complement strand
GTAATGTATGGGGATTAACATAAGAATTAAAAAAATGCATAAAAAAAAAAAAAAAAAAGATCAGACCATAATGTTATATATCAATCAATCACATTGTAGAGTGTCGAGGAGAAGAAAGAAAACCCCACCATAAGATGGGTGTCTGAATGTTCCACTTTATGAATTGATGTCAAGCCATATGTGATCTCTTAAGACGCCAAAGTTAGAGATGTAAATGATCAATTCTTTATACACGTAGGT
>NW_027894639.1:0-240 GCF_054177405.1 Leptonychotes weddellii | reverse complement strand
CATTTCTTTCTTAGCCTTCTCTACCCTCGCTGGTCCTTTATTTTGTTTTTATTTTTTAAAACTAAGTTGGTTGATTGTAAGTAAACCCTGAGGACTTATCTGGTTCAATTTCAGCCCCCTCTCTGTGTGTGTGTGTGTGTGTGACTTATCTTTGTCCTTAGCCTTAAGTCCACCAAAAGTCATTTTAAATATCCTGTTACTTTGACATTTATGTGTTTAATATACATCTTTCCATTAAAT
>NW_027894638.1:0-240 GCF_054177405.1 Leptonychotes weddellii | reverse complement strand
TGTTGCACAGCTAAATTTGTGGAGTAAGACCCATGCTAAGTAAAAAAAAAAAAAAGATGTAACAGACTTAGATCTCTTCTTTTATGGATTCAGTCCTTACTAGAATCCTTATTACCAGAACTTTTGTGTAACTTTCCCTTCTTATGACAGCTTTGGAGTTATTCTATTATCGTGTGTGTGTGTGTGTGCGCGCGCGCGCACGGGCGCTCATGCATGTGTGTATTTTAAGAAAGGCTCATC
>NW_027894637.1:0-240 GCF_054177405.1 Leptonychotes weddellii | reverse complement strand
GACTGTGTCTGCTTCCTCCTCCACAGCGCCATATTGCAGTTCCAGCAGTGGCTTTAAATCCTCTGGAAGGCAGCTCTGGCCCAGTAGCCTCCTCTCCCTACTTTCAAGTCCAGCCTGGTGGGCCCAGCTGCCTGAAGCCTCAAAAAGTCCCCTCCTCTTCTCCCTCTGGATGGCGCTGGCTCCTGAACTCTGGCACTACCCTCTCCTTTCCTTCTCCCAGCCCTAGAGTGACAAGCTTTG
>NW_027894636.1:0-1561 GCF_054177405.1 Leptonychotes weddellii | reverse complement strand
GAGGGGTGGACGAACCATGAGAGACGATGGACTCTGAAAAACAGGCTGGGGGTTCTAGAGGGGAAGGGGGTGGGAGGATGGGTTGGCCTGGTGGTGGGTATTGAGGAGGGCACGTTCTGCATGGAGCACTGGGTGTTATGCACAAACAATGAATCATGGAACACTTCATCTAGAACTAATGATGTAATGTATGGGGATTAACATAAGAATAAAAAAATAAATAAAAAAAAAATAAGATACCTAAGAAAAGCAAACTGTTTTAAAAGTGCTTATTTCACAAAATAAGTAAATTTTATATTCTCTTAGGGAAAAAGCCTGAAATAAGGATATAAAAGATGAGATGTCAGACTGATCAGACCGATAAGGAAATACCAGCTACTGAAATTATAATTCCTTGAAAATATAATTTACCAAAATCAATTCGAGGAAACAAAAAGCCTGAGTAGTCCTTTAATTATTAAAGAATTAGAAATAGTAGTTACAAATCTTCTCACAAAGGGCTCAGATACTTTTACAGGCAAGTTCTACCAAAATCTCAAACAACATATTCCCATTTTATATAAGTTTTTCTGAAGGATAGAAAAAGAGGAAATATACCCAACTCATTCTGCTTTCACTGTTATTTTGATTCAAACACTAAATAAAGAAAGAGAGGACTATTATTAGAGCCTACAATGCATGAATTTAGATGCAAAAATTCTGAATAAAAAACTATCAAACTGAATAAAAGTGTATTAAGGAGATTAATACTCCAATATCCAACTGGATCTGTTCCAGGAATGCAAAAATTGTTTAATATAAAATATTAACATGTCATTTGTTAATTAACAAATGAAAAGGATAAACATTTGTGACAATAGAAACAGAAGATGTGTTTGATAAAATTCAATATTTATTCATGATAAAAAGAAAAATCATTTACTAAACTAGGAATATCATGGAACTTCCTTAATCTAATAAATGGTATATTCAAAAATACCTAATGCAAACCTCAATTTAAATCAGAAAATCACAGAAATATTCTCTTTAAGATCTGAAGTAAGAGATGCCTGGGTGGCTCAGTTGGTTAAGTGTCTGCCTTTGGCTCAGGTCATGATTCCAGGGTCCTGGGAACAAGTCCTGCATCAGGCTCCTTGCTTGGCAGGGAGCCTGCTTCTCCTTCTGCCCTTGCCCCTGCTCATGCTCTCCCTCTCTCTTGCTCTCTATCTCTCTCTCTGACAAATAAATAAATAAAAATCTTAAAAAAGAAAAAAAAAAGATCTGAAGTAAGACCATTTCCATTTAGAATTATACCCAAAGTCCTCATGGGTTCATTAAGACAAGAAAAAAATTAAAAGCAAAAGATTAGGAAAAAACTAAAACCATAAGGAAACAACATTTTAAAATCAGTATACTGTTTATAAAGAACATAAAAAGAATCTAGGGACAAATCATTGAAAATAAAGAGAAAGTTTAGCAAGGTGGCCAAATATAAAATCAACTTGTAAAATCAGTTGCATTTCTACACACCAGCAACAATGATAAATTGAAACTTTTAAAGAAAAATATCATTCACAACAAC
>NW_027894635.1:0-240 GCF_054177405.1 Leptonychotes weddellii | reverse complement strand
GGCTTAGAAACTGCCCCTCCAGCTCAGTCCTCAGCTTCTTTCATCTCTTCATTTTTTTCCGGATTTATGCCTATATAAAAACAATCACATGCTTGGTTCAAGTTTTTTTTCCTTTTTTCGATGCTCCTCTTCATGAGAAAGAAGTGTTTTCATGTGCCTTGTTTGCAGTGAAATGATCCCCTTTGCCCTGGAAACATCTGAACACGGTATTAAGCCAGGTGACCTATAAGGTCGCAGACT
>NW_027894634.1:0-240 GCF_054177405.1 Leptonychotes weddellii | reverse complement strand
TGAGGCTTGTAGTGAAATCATTTGAAAATAGAGATTCTGTATGAAATTCTGTAATATATAAAAATATCTAAATATTTTATGTAATGTATTGTCTCTATATATTCTCTCTCTTGATATTTATGTATATGTATACATACATGTATATGTATATGCAAACAGTCCCTGGCTTCTAATGGTTTGACTTCGAATTTCTCAACTTCACAATGGTGAGAAAATGATGCACATTCAGTAGAAATCATA
>NW_027894633.1:0-240 GCF_054177405.1 Leptonychotes weddellii | reverse complement strand
GCATCATTAACATTCTAAAATATCCAGGATGCCTAAAGATCTCTTTCAAATCAGTAGAAAAAAAGAAAAGCTTTCCAGAGGTCAAAATATATGAAAATATAGTTTACAGAAAAAGAAAAATATGGAAAAAATCTCACTGAAATCAGGGAAACCCAAACTGAAAGAGAACATGTTTTTTACCCATCTAACACATTAAAAAAGCTTAAAATGTTGCCAAAATGTAGTATCAAACAAAGATAT
>NW_027894632.1:0-240 GCF_054177405.1 Leptonychotes weddellii | reverse complement strand
TTGACTGATCAGGGTGGTGGCTACTGAAAGCTGGGGTGACCCTGGCAGTTTCTTAAAATGAGACATGAAATTCGCCATATTCATTGACTCTTCCCTTCACAAATGATTTCTCGGTAGCATGCAATGCTGTTTGATGTCTTTTTACCCACAGTAGAACTTCATTCAGAATTGGAGTCCATCCTCTCAAACTCTGATGTTGTTTTATCAACGAAGTTTATGGAATATTCTAAATCCTTTGTT
>NW_027894631.1:0-240 GCF_054177405.1 Leptonychotes weddellii | reverse complement strand
GCAGCCATAGACAATATATGGATGAACGAGCGGCTGGACCTGCTTCTTGGGCCATAGGACCCTGTGACACTGTAGGAAAATGTTCTGTGCCCTTTGTCACATCCTAACATTGGAACGTTAGGCAGAGACACCAACTTGTGATCCACCCAGGCAATGCCACTCGAGGCAGGGAAAGTGAGCCTGTAAGAGGCTGCAGTATGGTCCAGGGACCTGTAGCCAGGAGGTCTCTGGTCAGGGGGT
>NW_027894630.1:0-240 GCF_054177405.1 Leptonychotes weddellii | reverse complement strand
TGTGTGGTGTAAGGAAATGGTCCAGTTTCATTCTTCTGCACGTAGCTGTCCAATTTTCCAACACCATTTGTTGAAGGAGACTGTCTTTTTTCCATTGGACATTCTTTCCTGCTTTGTCGAAGATTAGTAGACCATAGAGTTGAGGGTTCATTTCTGGGCTCTCTATTCTCAAAAACAGACTCTTAACTATAGGGAACAAACTGGTGGTTACCAGAGGGGAGGTGGCTGGGGGGATGGGTG
>NW_027894629.1:0-240 GCF_054177405.1 Leptonychotes weddellii | reverse complement strand
TGTGAGTCACCCAATCTGAGCTATCTTATGCCAGCTGTTACAGGCTGAGACAGGTATATGGGAACTCTCTATCTTTGCAACCTTTCTATAAAGCTACAATTATTTAAAAATAAAAAGCCTATTAAAAAAATGAATAGGGAGGAAGAAAAGAAAGAGCACCAGAAGAACCCAGAAGTATCAGAGTGCAGAAATACAATAGACTATGCTGGGAAGTGATTCCTCTCCATCTCATTGTTTTCT
>NW_027894628.1:0-240 GCF_054177405.1 Leptonychotes weddellii | reverse complement strand
GAAACGAGCCTAGTGCAACCATACTTTCCTCTATGCTAACTAAATTTCGCAAGCTCCACGTGCCTGGTGGCCACCACAGAGGGACAGCACGCCTTTAGAACATCTAGAAGATGAGCGAGGTGGATATCAGCAAATCAAGTGTCTGAGCTGGGTACTGATGCCTGTCCATACGCTTCCTGTATTTTTGACTGGAGATAATGAACAACTGAACCATATGGTTCTCTCTCATGGAAATTCCTT
>NW_027894627.1:0-240 GCF_054177405.1 Leptonychotes weddellii | reverse complement strand
CGAAGGATGTTTACGGCATCTTTGGACTCTAACCACTAGATGCCAGGACCACCTACACCCAAGGCCAGACAACCCAAAGTGGCTGCAAACACTGCCAAATGTCTCCTGGGGGTACAAATCCCAACTGCTGAGAAGTATTACTCTACCCTCTCTCTTGTACTGGCAGAGGATGTTGGCCCTTGGAACAAGTGATAATGTCAGAGGCACACAGACACAAAGGAGCCCCATAACCGAGATCAT
>NW_027894626.1:0-240 GCF_054177405.1 Leptonychotes weddellii | reverse complement strand
GGGATCATGACCTGAGCCGAAGGCAGACGCTTAACGACTGAGCCACCCAGGCCCCCCTTAAAGGATGTTCTTTAGAAGGAAGGAAAATTATCCTGGGAAGCCTGGCAGTAAGAAGTAAAGAGGAATGGAAAGTTAAACTTATAGGGGGAGCCTGGGTGGCTTAGTCGTTAAGCATCTGCCTTTGGCTCAGGTCATGATCCCAGGGTCCTGGGATCGAGCCCCACATCGGGCTCCCTGCTC
>NW_027894625.1:0-1561 GCF_054177405.1 Leptonychotes weddellii | reverse complement strand
TTCGGCTCAGGTCATGATCCTAGGGTCCCGGGATCGAGCCCCGCATCGGGCTCCCTGCTCTGCAGGAAGCCTGCTTCTCCCTCTCCCCTCCCCCTGCTTGTGTTCCCTCTCTCACTCTGTCTCTCTCTGTCAAATAAATAAATAAAAATCTTTAAAAAAAAAAACAAAAACCACTATTTTGTTTGTAGGTTTGGGGAAGCGAGGCTGGGAATCTAAAATATATAACAAGATTCTAATGGGAATTTTTTAAGTTCCAAACCAGTGTCTTAAAGGTGGACTTTCACAGCACAAAACTGCTTGGGACATCTATGATAATAGTTCATCACACTAATATTCAGATGATTAATTTTCTCATAATCACAACAGAACACATGATTTGAATTTGACTTTTATGAAAGATGATGAATTTTTGACTCTGTGTTTTGTGAAGCTACAATATCAGCCAGCTGTAGTACCTTAAGTTTTTCAGGGACAAGGAGCATGTCTCCTCTCTTTTTTTTTTTTTTTAAAGATTTTTATTTATTTATTTGACAGAGAGAGAGAGAGAGAAGGAACACAAGCAGAGGGGAGTGGGAGAGGGAGAAGCAGGCTTCCTGCTGAGCAGGGAGCCCGACGCGGGGCTCGATCCCAGGACCCTGGGATCATGACCCAAGCTGAAGGCAGACGCTTAACGACTGAGCCACCCAGGTGCCTCCCTTTTTTTTTTTGCATATCTCATCTTTAATGTCTACTGACGACACCCAAAAGTAGAACTGTGTGCTCTGGCTATGAAGACAAGGCTGGTAGGAAAACTATTTTCCTGTGACTCTAGCTCTTTAAATGCGTATGTGTTCCTTCTTGAATTTTTTCTTTCAGGTTGTACCTACAACAGATCATATAGATACTGAGAAATTGAAAGCCAGAGAACAGATTAAATTTTTTGAAGAAGTTCTCCTGTTTGAGGATGAGCTTCATGATCATGGAGTTTCAAGCCTGAGTGTGAAAATTGTGAGTACTATGATTTTTGTTTAAAATTAACTTCCTTCTTCCATTCTTACCGTTGGTCAGAAATATAAGAGTCACTTAGAATCACACTGTCTTAACATGGTATCATGTAAAGTATCACTTGGGTCTAGAGTACATCTTCATATCCATTATAAAGTTCACAAAACCTTAGTATATTCCTAAACTTTAGTTTAGCCAAACATTTTCTTTTAAGAGCTGCCTGGCTACTTTATAGTTTGTCTGCTTACTATTTAATTTGAATGAAAATTATGGCTTAATTTTCACTTTTGAATTAAAGATTCTGTTGAAAGGATCTGCAGATAGCATGGATGTTAGAATTTCGGTGTCTCAGAAACTGCACTTCCATCTTGAGCACAGAAATGGAAAACAGAAATGACACGTGTGAATTCCCTTCTCCTTTTGTATTCTTTTCTGTCTGGAGGACTACTTCCATTTACAATGTTATTGGTGGGACATCTTTAAAAAGAATAATACATAGCTCATTAGCAGTTACTCATATGTGTTTACTGTTAGGTCATAATTGGGTTTCTAACACTTTATAGAAAAATTTCAACTG
>NW_027894624.1:0-240 GCF_054177405.1 Leptonychotes weddellii | reverse complement strand
GAGGGCTGCTTAAAAAGCAGAAATTTCTTTTCTCTTAGTACTGGAGGCTAGGAAGTCCAGGATCAAGGTGTTGGCAGCCTCAGTATCTGGTGAGAGCTTTCTCCTTGGGTTGCAGATGGAGAAACCTTCTTACTGTGTCCTCACATGGCCTTTCTTTGGAGTGTGTGTGTGTGTGTGTGTGTGTGTGTGTGTGTGTGTGGCGGGGGCAGATCTCTCTCTCCTCCTAAATAAAGGAAGAAG
>NW_027894623.1:0-240 GCF_054177405.1 Leptonychotes weddellii | reverse complement strand
TAAGGGAATTTTTAGTTAAGGCTGCAAGGCATAGACAAATCAGAAGTATAATCTTTCAACTGCTCCTGGAGCAGGCAGGGAAGCATCAGAAGCATTTTGAAGGAATGCAGTTCTTTTATGAGGAGGACATGTGATGAACCTAATGTATTAATTGTGTATCCAGCAGGTCAACAGGTCAATGCATCTCCATTAGCTGGGGCGTCTAAGCTTGGCATCAGAGCATATGGTTCTCATTGGATG
>NW_027894622.1:0-240 GCF_054177405.1 Leptonychotes weddellii | reverse complement strand
TGGTCAGGATATATGAGATCAGCATTTTTAGGGCTTAAGGAGTCAAAGGAGAAAGTACAATAAAAATTGACAAACAAATGTCTATGAAATTGTAAAAGTAAGCTACAGCTAATGGTCCGCAGGAGAGTTGCAGGAGCCACTTTGGAAAAAGAATGGCATTCCCTAAGACGGTGCACTCCGCTGAGAGAGAAGCCGGGGTGGGGGGTGGCTCTGAGCATGGTGGCTGGGGCATTGCATGGG
>NW_027894621.1:0-240 GCF_054177405.1 Leptonychotes weddellii | reverse complement strand
TGTGGAATTCAGGGGGGACCATTCATATATTTCTGAATCATTTCTAGAAATTTTTTCCAAAATAAATAATTGATATTTGACCAAAGAGTCTGAATTGCTTTTCATTTCAGCATAACCTAGCTTGTACTGACAGGTATGGAAATTGGAAGTGGAATGAGGAGCTGCTATAACAAAAACACCCAGACAGATGGTGTACTAGCTTAAGGGGCAGAAAGGAAGCAGTGAAACAACAGTTACTGG
>NW_027894620.1:0-240 GCF_054177405.1 Leptonychotes weddellii | reverse complement strand
TTGGATTGATTACTCCCCCTCTCCCTAATTATAACTTACATAAAAAGAAGAACCTCATTTGTATGTTGTTTTCTACTTATTTCCTAATTTGCAGTATCTCATTGCTTAATGCATAATTGGAGATCGAATATAATAACTATTGTATATAACAGCAAATGTACGTATAAGTATATAAAAGCACGTACATACAAAATAGAAAAATAATGTATTTATAAACACATGTGTGATAAGGTACAAAAT
>NW_027894619.1:0-240 GCF_054177405.1 Leptonychotes weddellii | reverse complement strand
TTGGATTGATTACTCCCCCTCTCCCTAATTATAACTTACATAAAAAGAAGAACCTCATTTGTATGTTGTTTTCTACTTATTTCCTAATTTGCAGTATCTCATTGCTTAATGCATAATTGGAGATCGAATATAATAACTATTGTATATAACAGCAAATGTACGTATAAGTATATAAAAGCACGTACATACAAAATAGAAAGATAATGTATTTATAAACACATGTGTGATAAGATACAAAAT
>NW_027894618.1:0-240 GCF_054177405.1 Leptonychotes weddellii | reverse complement strand
CACTACAGACTAAATTGGGCCTTCTTTCTTCCTACTTTGCTCAGGGGCTTTCCCCTCAGTCTTGCCCCTAATATAAGTGAAAATTAAAAACCTTCTTTCCAACACTCAATATCAAATACTTTCTCTGTGTGCTCAGATCTCTGAGACAAAGTTTTACTGTTACCTGATTTCACACATGAAAGTTGTCTATATTCCTCTTCCTAAAGAAATAAAAGGAGAAAATCCAATTAGAGGTTCTGT
>NW_027894617.1:0-240 GCF_054177405.1 Leptonychotes weddellii | reverse complement strand
TGTAGTTAAGTAACTGGAATTTAAATAAAAAATAGATAAATATAGGGGCAGTATCAATAGCAATAAATACCAAAGGTCTTGCTGTATTAATCATATACCAGCCATTTTATATTTCTACCTAATTCTGTGCAGCCAAAATACAGAATATCCAGTATACAAATGTTACTACTTCTGGTGTATTTAAAAGATCAAAGAGGGCACCTGGGTGGCTCAGTTGGTTAAGCGACTGCCTTCGGCTCA
>NW_027894616.1:0-240 GCF_054177405.1 Leptonychotes weddellii | reverse complement strand
TCCCGAGGATTCACTTCTCCGCACGTTCTACCTTCCAGAAGGTGGCCGCTTTTCTGTTTAGAGAGTTGTTGCTCTTCCTTTCTTCGATCTCCTGTTGAGTTTGTAGGTGTTCAGAATGGTTTGATCTTATCCAGCTGAATTCCTGAGAGCAGACGAAATCCAGGTCTCCTACTCCTCTGCCATCTTGCTCTGCCCCCCCCATGCATTAATAATTTTAATACTTTCTTTTTAAGACCTCAT
>NW_027894615.1:0-240 GCF_054177405.1 Leptonychotes weddellii | reverse complement strand
CACTAGTACGTAGCAGGGCCACAATCACGGCCTCTGTCCTTTGCCAGTAAGCCCACAAGTTGGTAAGCACTGCTCCCTGTGGGAACTACGCTGTGAGGATAGTGAGGTGGTACACCCATCTTCGTGCAGAGGGCGCTCTACTTGAGAATTAGAAGGGCAAACAGCTCCTAAGAAAGGACTGTGGTGAGAGATAGGAGGGCATGTACCAAACATAGTGGTGCCACCATGGAGAGGGTAGTT
>NW_027894614.1:0-1561 GCF_054177405.1 Leptonychotes weddellii | reverse complement strand
CCAGAAAGGCCTGGCAAGACATATTCAGGTACTAAATGAGAAGAACATGCAGCCAAGAATACTTTATCTGGCAAGGCTGTCATTTAGAATGGATGGAGAGATGCAGAGCTTTCAAGACCAGCAGAAACTGAAAGAATATGTGACCACTAAGCCAGCCCTGCAAGAAATATTAAGGGGGGTTCTATAAAAGGAGAATGACCCCAAGAGTGATATATAACAGAAATTTACAGGGACAATCTATAAAAACAACATCTTCACAGGCAACATGATGACAATTAATTCATATCTTTCAATAATCACTCTCAACGTGAACGGCCTAAATGCTCCAATAAAACAGCACAGGGTTGCAGATTGGATAAAAAGACAGGACCCATCCATATGCTGTCTACAAGAGACTCATTTTGAACCTAAAGTTATATCCAGACTGAAAGTGAAGGGATGGAGATCCATCTTCCATGCCAGAGGACCTCAAAAGAAAGCTGGGGTAGCAATTCTTATATCAGACAAATTAGATTTTAAACCAAAGTCTGTAGTTAGAGCCACAGAAGGACACTATATCATTCTTAAAGGGTCTGTCCAACAAGAAGATCTAATAATTATAAATATCAATGCCCCCAACATGGGAGCAGCCATCTACATAAGCCAACTGTTAACCAAAATCAAGAGTCATATTGATAACAATATGTTAATTGTAGGAGACCTCAATACTCCACTCTCAGCAATGGACAGATCATCTAAGCAGAAAATTAACAAGGAAACAAGAGCTTTGAATGATACACTGGGCCAGATGGACCTCATAGATATATACAGAACATTCCACCCTAAAACAATAGAATACTCATTCTTCTCAAGCGCACACAGAACTTTCTCCAGAATAGACCACATACTGGCTCACAAATCAGGTCTCAACTGATACCAAAAGACTGAGATTATTTCCTGCGTATTCTCAGACCACAATGCTTTAAAACTGGAACTTAATCACAAGAAAAATTTGGCAGAAATTCAAACACTTGGAAGCTAAAGACCACTCTGCTCAAGAGTGTTTGGGTTAACCAGGAAATCAAAGAAGAACTTAAACAATTCATGGAAATCAATGAGAATGAAAACACATTGGTCCAAAACCTATGGGATACTGCAAAGGCGGTCCTAAGGGGGAAATACATAGGCTCACTCAAAAAAACAGAAAAATCCCGAATTCACCAACTAAATTTACACCTTAAAGAACTAGAGAAAAAGCAACAAACGATGCCTAAGCCACGCATTAGAAGAGAAATAATTAAAATTAGAGCAGAGATCAATGTATTAGAAACCAGAAACACAGTAGATCAGATGAACAAAACTAGAAGTTGGTTCTTTGAAAGAATTAATAAGATCCATAAACCACTGGCCAGACTTATCCAAAAGAAAAGAGAAAGGACCCAAATTAATAAAATTATGAATGAAAGGGGAGAGATCACGACTAACACCAAGAAATAGAAACAATTATTAGAAATTATTATCAACAACTATATGCCAATAAACTGAGCAATCTGGATGAAATGGAGGCCTTCCTGGAAACCTA
>NW_027894613.1:0-240 GCF_054177405.1 Leptonychotes weddellii | reverse complement strand
GGATGAGTGTCTTTGTTTTTAAGATTTTGGTTTTTTTTTTGTTTTTTTTTTTTTAAGTAATCTCCACCCAGCGTGGGACTGGAACTCACAATGCGGGGATTAAGAGTCGCCTGCTCCACTGATTAAGCCAGCCAGGCACCCCAGTGCCTTTTTTTTTTTTTTTAAAGATTTTATTTATTTATTTATTTGAGAGAGAGAATGAGAGAGAGAGAGAGAGCGCGCGCGCACGCATGAGAAGGG
>NW_027894612.1:0-240 GCF_054177405.1 Leptonychotes weddellii | reverse complement strand
TTTAAATCCCACCCCCTATTCTCTGGGAAGATTTAGAAAGGGGCTAGAGATTGAGTTAATAATCGATCATACCTGCGTGATGAAGCCTTCATAAAAATCCCCAAAGTATAGGGGATTCAGAGAGTTTCTGGGTTGGTAAACACATCCACATGTGGGGAGGATGATGCACCCCAACTACACAGGGACAGAAGCTCCTGCACTCAGGATCCTCCTGGACCTCTCCCACGTATCTCTGCATCT
>NW_027894611.1:0-240 GCF_054177405.1 Leptonychotes weddellii | reverse complement strand
CTCATGCTCTCTCTCACTCGCTTACTCTTTCTCTCTCAAATAAATAAATAAATAAATATCTTTAAAAAAATCTCATAAGTAGGGGCGCCTGGGTGGCTCAATCATTAAGCGTCTGCCTTCAGCTCAGGTCATGATCCCAGGGTCCTGGGATCGAGCCCCGCATCAGGCTCCCTGCTCAGCGGGAAGCCTGCTTCTCCCTCTCCCACTCCCCCTGCTTGTGTTCCCTCTCTTGCTGTGTCT
>NW_027894610.1:0-240 GCF_054177405.1 Leptonychotes weddellii | reverse complement strand
TTCATGTGACAGGCACTGTTCTAGGTAATTGTGCACATCATTGAACAGAACAGACAAGATCCTGGTCTTCGTGGAGCTCATATTCTAGCAGAGGTGGACAGAAAACAAGAGATATATGACTAAGTTTTATAGTGTGTTGGAAAATGATAAATGCACTTTACAAAGAAAAGTAGAACAGGGCTTAAGGAGTGCCAGGGCTGGGATGGGGCAGGTGGCAGGGGGATGGGCTGGGCCTCACTG
>NW_027894609.1:0-240 GCF_054177405.1 Leptonychotes weddellii | reverse complement strand
TTCCCCAATGTGCCCACAGACCGAGCAACCCAACATGCCTTGAACTCACCAGTCTTCCCCCATAACTGTTCTTTAATCAAGTTCTTATCCTGGTTGTCACTGACATTACCTGCCCAAGTTAGCTATCAGGACATCATTCTAAATTTCTCCTGTTTTCATCCATCACAGTCCTGTGGGATCCCAATAATGACCCCCCCCCCAACTACTGTCTCAATCCAGGCCATTATCATCTCTCCCCCA
>NW_027894608.1:0-240 GCF_054177405.1 Leptonychotes weddellii | reverse complement strand
TAAACAAGACAGATAGCTCTTAAGCTCCTAAATGGAGGGCACTTTTCTTCTCTGTAAAAATTCTGCTTTCATAAAGAAGTATGGCTCAGGCCATTTCAGACAAAAGATTAAGAAAATAAAAACATTTAGAGAGAAATACATTCCAGACTACAAATCCATGAACCTTTTTGGGACATTTTTGGTTTCTTAGTTCTGTCCCGTTTTTTGACATTACTCATTCTTTACCTCCCTCTCTTCTGT
>NW_027894607.1:0-240 GCF_054177405.1 Leptonychotes weddellii | reverse complement strand
CTGGCCTCCAGAACTGCAAGAGAATAAATTATTTTTGGTTTCTTTTTTTTTTTTTTTAATTTTTTTTAATTTTATTTTTTTTATATTCTTATGTTAATCCCCATACATTACATCATCAGTTTTAGATGAAGTGTTCCATGATTCATTGTTTGTGCATAACACCCAGTGCTCCATGCAGAACGTGCCCTCCTCAATACCCCCCACCCGGCTGGGGGGGGGGGGGGGGGGGGGGGGGGGGGG
>NW_027894606.1:0-240 GCF_054177405.1 Leptonychotes weddellii | reverse complement strand
TATTACTGGAGGAAGAACATGGACCCGAAGGCCCAGAGGCGGGCTTGCTCGTGGCTTTCCGGAGTAGAGGTGGTAGCAGTGTTTGGTTCCTGATTACACCACCTCCAAGCCGCCCCCCAAAGCCCTTGAACTCCCAGGAAGCACCAGCAGGTGTTCGTTA
This sequence comes from Leptonychotes weddellii, assembly GCF_054177405.1. Lineage (NCBI taxonomy): Eukaryota > Metazoa > Chordata > Mammalia > Carnivora > Phocidae > Leptonychotes > Leptonychotes weddellii. Next base: position 80 of record NW_027894606.1, on the reverse strand, counting down.
GCGGGCGGGGAGCAGGGGGACTAGAGCCATTTGCCAGGGTGGCGTGTTCGGAATAAATCTCGGGCGATGCCGCAGGGGCC
>NW_027894605.1:0-240 GCF_054177405.1 Leptonychotes weddellii | reverse complement strand
TCTCTGTCTCTCATTCTCTCTCTCAAATAAATAAAATCTTTAAAAAAAAAAAAAAGAATGGGGCGCCTGGGTGGCTCAGTCGGTTAAGCGTCTGCCTTCGGCTCAGGTCATGATCTCAAGGTCCCGGGATCGAGCCCCGCGTCGGGCTCCCTGCTCAGCAGGAGGCCTGCTTCTCCGCTCGCCGTTCCCCCTGCTTGTGTGCACTCTCTCTCTCGGATAAATAAGTTTAAATAAAATCTT
>NW_027894604.1:0-240 GCF_054177405.1 Leptonychotes weddellii | reverse complement strand
CTCTGCTTTTGCTCACTCTTTACACTTTGTTGGCAGTACTGTAACACAGTAAGTCCCAGACCTGTGTTCAGTATCGAGGACTTAGTATGCACTTTTCCCTTCCTGGGAGTTATTCCTATCTGGGTTTTATGTAAATCTTATATACTCTTCTTTTCCCTGGAGACTCCTAAGGCAACTCCCCACTCTCCAAATTCACAAGATTACTATGGCTATGGAAGCTGTGTTGGAATTTGGTGTTAG
>NW_027894603.1:0-1561 GCF_054177405.1 Leptonychotes weddellii | reverse complement strand
ACAGTCTTACACAATTCACAGTGCTCACCATAGCCCATACCCTCCCCAAGGTCTATCACCCAGCCATCACACCCCTCCCACCCCCCACCACTCCAGCAACCCTCAGTTTGTTTCCTGAGATTAAGAATTCCTCATATCAGTGAGGTCATATGATACATGTCTTTCTCTGATTGACTTATTTCGCTCAGCATAATACCCTCCAGTTCCATCTATGTCACTGCAAATGGCAAGATCTCATTCCTTTTGATGGTTGCATAATATTCCATTATATATATATACACACATCTTTTTATCCATTCATCTGTCGATGGATATCTTAACTCTTTCCATAGTTTGGCTATTGTGAACATTGCTGCTATAAACATCGGGGTGCACGTACCCCTTCAGATCACTACATTTGTATCTTTGGGGTAAATACCCAGTAGTGCAATTGCTGGGTCATAGGGTAGCTCTATTTTCAACTTTTTGAGGAACCTCCACACTGTTTTCCAGAGTGGCTGCACCAGCTTGAATTCCCACCAACAGTGTAAGAGGGTTCCCTTTCTCTGCATCCTTGCCAACATTTATTGTTTCCTGAGTGGTTAATTTTAACCATTCTCGCCAGCGTGAGGTGGTACCTCGTTATGGTTTTGATTTGTATTTCCCTGATGCCAAATGATGTTGAACATTTTTTCATGTCTGCTGGCCATTTGTACGTCTTCTTTGCAGAAATGTCTGTTCATGTCTTCTGCCCATTTCTTGATTGGATCATTTGTTCTTGTTGAGTTTGATAAGTTCTTTATAGATTTTGGATACTAGCCCTTTATCTGATATGTCATTTGCAAATATCTTCTCCCATTTTCTTGGTTGTCTTTTGGTTTTGTTGACTGTTTCTTTCACTGTGCAAAAGCTTTTTATCTTGATGAAGTCCCAGTAGTTCATTTTTGCCCTTGCTTCCCTTGCCTTTGGTGATGTTTCTAGGAAGAAGTTGCTGCAGCTGAGGTCCAAGAGGTTGCTGCCTGTGTTCTCCTTTAGGATTTTGATGGACTCCTGTCTCACATTGAGGTCTTTCAACCATTTGGAGTCTATTGTTGTGTGTGGTGTAAGGAAATGGTCGTTTTATTTTTCTGCATGTGGCTGTCCAGTTTTCCCAACACCATTTGTTGAAGAGACTGTCCTTTTGTCCATTGGACATTCTTTCCTGCTCTGTCGATGATGAGTTGACCATAGAGTTGAGGGTCCATTTCTGGGTTTTCTATTCTGTTCCATTGATCTATGTGTCTGTTTTTGTGCCAGTACCATACTGTCTTGATGATGATAGCTTTGTAATGGAGCTTGAAGTCTGGAATTGTGATGCCACCAGCTTTGCTTTCCCTTTTCAACACTCCTCTGGCTATTCGGGATCTTTTCTGGTTCCATACAAATTTTAGGATTATTTGTTCCATTTCTTTGAAAAAAGTGGATGGTATTTTGATGGGGATTGCATTGAATGTGTAGATTGCTCTAGGTAGCATTGACATCTTCACAATATTTGTTCTTCCAATCCATGAGCATGGAACGTTTTTCCATTTCTTTGTGTCTT
>NW_027894602.1:0-240 GCF_054177405.1 Leptonychotes weddellii | reverse complement strand
CTGCTCTCTGGGAGCAACTCTCTCAACCACGGTTCCTGGCTCCTGGTTATGCCTCTTGAGAAATTCCTTGTTGTCCATTTCCAAAGTTACTAGTGAGGAAAAAAGGCCTCCCTGGGGGGTCTACAGTTTTCACGGCACACTTCAAGCTGGTACAAATGTGGGGGCCTGAAACTTGTTTTAAGCTTCAGATAGTTAGAGGGATTTTCATTCCAGGCTCATGGTTTTGTTGGCAATCGCCAT
>NW_027894601.1:0-240 GCF_054177405.1 Leptonychotes weddellii | reverse complement strand
TGAGATCATACATTATTTGTCTTTTTCTGACTTTTTTCACCTAGCAAAATTCTCACAAATTTCATCCATGTTGTTGCAAGTAGTAAGATTTTCTTCTTTGATGGGAGACTGAATAATATTCCATTGTATATGTCACCACATTATCCATTCATCCATCTATGACCTTAGGTTACTTTTATGTCTTGAATATTGTAAATAAGGCTGCAGTGATCATGGGGGTACATATATCTTTTTGAGTTA
>NW_027894600.1:0-240 GCF_054177405.1 Leptonychotes weddellii | reverse complement strand
TTGTTTAAGCCACTGTTATTTTATATTTTCTTTTATATGCAGCCAAACCTAATCCTGATATAGTTAGCTTCCAGAATTTAAGTGATCTCCCAAGTGTTGCTAAATTAAAAAAAAAAAAAAAAAAAAAAAAGGCCTGCAGGAATGTGCTTGGCAAGTTGAACGCCAGGATGGGTCTAGATGAGCCTTTCTTCCTCCTGAGATAACCTGTAGCCACATGTTTTTGTAACTCTAGTGAGAAAC
>NW_027894599.1:0-240 GCF_054177405.1 Leptonychotes weddellii | reverse complement strand
TTACCCTAGTCACCAGGAAGAAAGGGATTATCTTTTCATCATACTTGGGAGCCTCACATGAGACTCTACGTCAGATTCCATTTTCACTCATTATCCCACCAGATTGTTTATCTCAGTCTTAGGATACTGCAACTGCCTTCCAGTCTCTTGGAATTCTTAGCCATTGTGTATGCTGATACCAGATTAATCTTCACAAAATATTTATTTGTTTGTGCTTATTTCAACTCAGAAATGCTCATC
>NW_027894598.1:0-240 GCF_054177405.1 Leptonychotes weddellii | reverse complement strand
ATGGAACACTACATCAAAAACTAATGATGTAATGTATGGCAATTAACATAACATAATAATAAAAAAAGAAAAAAGAAACATATATTGCAGATAAAATTAAAAAAAAAAACAACTCAGTTTTTACTGATAAATGAGAAATTCTCATAATACCAAGAGAAAAGTGAAAGAAACCCCCCTGCCCACTTACTAACATCAAGAATCCCTCAGTTATTTACTGCTGGCATTAAAGTTTTTCCAGGT
>NW_027894597.1:0-240 GCF_054177405.1 Leptonychotes weddellii | reverse complement strand
TTTATAGTTTTCCATTTCAGGTGTTGATCCCATTTACAGCCTTTTTTTTTTTTTTAGTATAGAAATAAGTGGGAATACTGTTTAATTTGTTCTATTTAGGGAGCCACTCATGTCCACATCATCTGTTAAATAGCTGTTCTTTCCCTATTAATTTGTGGTACCAACTTTATCAATGATTACGTTCCCTTAACTATCAGGGCGTGTCTCTGATCCCTTTATTTTGTCCCATTGGTCTGGTTC
>NW_027894596.1:0-240 GCF_054177405.1 Leptonychotes weddellii | reverse complement strand
TTTCTAATACATTTTTGAAGAGTAATCTAAAAGAAAAGGAGTCATTCTAATTTTTAAACTCCAATTTAATTGTACACAACATTTTGAACAGAAGAGCCCCTGAGGCTCTTCTTTTTTTTTTTATTCTTATGTTAATCCCGATACATTACATCATTAGTTCGAGATGAAGTGTTCCATGATTCATTATTTGTGCATAACACCCAGTGCTCCATGCAGAACGTGCCCTCCTCAATACCCACC
>NW_027894595.1:0-240 GCF_054177405.1 Leptonychotes weddellii | reverse complement strand
GCCGAGCCGGAAGCCCAATGTGGGGCTCCATCCCAGGACCCCAGGATCATGACCTGAGCCAAAGGCAGACATTTAACTGACTGAGCCACCCAGGTGCTCCTGCCCATTTTTTGACCAGACTATTTGGGTTTTTTGGTGTTGAGTTGTATAGTTCTTTATATATTTTTGATGTTAACCCCTTATCATATATATCATTTGCAAATATCTTCTCTCATTCAGTAGGTTGCCTTTCCGTTTTGT
>NW_027894594.1:0-240 GCF_054177405.1 Leptonychotes weddellii | reverse complement strand
GTGACACGGTTCTCTGTTCTCAGACCCTTAGACTTCTCCTTGTCTTGACCACACAGGATATGGGGCCAAGATCTTATCTGACTGAAGGAAGCACTTGGTCTCTGAGTCAGGCCTCACTGCCCAGGTTCAGGTGTGGGCGGAGTGTTAGTTGCCTTGTCCTTGGTCTCTCATATTCCCCTGAGGAAGAACAGTCAGCTCTGCAGCTTGTGGGCAGAGGGCCAGCCTCCCTCCCCCACTCTC
>NW_027894593.1:0-240 GCF_054177405.1 Leptonychotes weddellii | reverse complement strand
GCCATCTAGTAGTAAAAGATACAACCTTAGTATTTATACAAAGTTTCTTTTATTAACATTTATAATGAGATAAAAAGGAGATATGAGAAATGTCCCATGACAGTACTATGAAAGTTTGAGGAAGGGATATTTTATTTTATTTATTTTTAATTTATTTTTATTTTTTTTAAGATTTATATATTTATTTTTTTCCCTTTTTAAAAAAATTTTAAAATTTTTTATTGTTATGTTAATCACCAT
>NW_027894592.1:0-1561 GCF_054177405.1 Leptonychotes weddellii | reverse complement strand
TATACCACATCTTCTTTATCCATTCATCTGTCGATGGACATCTTGGCTCTTTCCACAGTTTAAGCCAGTGACTCTTGATCATGATCTCAGGGTTGTGAGATTGAGCCCTGCATCTGGCTCCATGTTCAGTGGGGAGTCTGCTTGGGATTCTTTCCCTCTCCCTCTGCACCCCCCCCCAACTCATGCACAGGCTCTTGCTCTCTCTCTCTCTAAAATAAATAAATAAATCTTTTTTAAAAATAAAGTTTTAATATGCCACATTCTAGATCCTCAGAGTGTCTTCTTTACAGGAGACACTGTCTTACTTTCAGCTATGTCTTTTTGTTCTTTACAATCACTTTGGCCTTCAAATGATTTCACAGAGTGACAGCGTTTAACTTCACAGTGTGTTGATAAGCATGTCTGACTTCCTCCGGGTTGGCATTTCCTAATGTTCAAATGACAGCAATCAGCCCACATCTGCCTTTGAAGTCTTCCTGAATTCTCGTACGAGGCGAAAAGACAAAGCTTGATTTTGCAGTAATAATTTGTGCTTGGAAGACATGTTCACAGAATAAGACCTGAGTTTCTAAAGTATTTATTTTTCAGAAACCAAGACTGTTTAATGTAATGAAAACTTCATAGTGTAATGGAACAAAGTATTAGGGGAAATAGATCAGACCCATGGGGGCAACAAAATACTCTTGAATAAAGTATTAGGTTAATTGTCAAGGGTTAAATTGAAAACAGGAAAAAAGCTCAGCCACGTTTTGTTTTGTTTTGTTTTGTTTAGAAACTGAATGCTAATTCTAAATTTTATATAGAAATACAAAGGACCAAAGTTCTTTAAAAAACAAAACCAGAGGATTACATTCCTGCCTTCAAGACTTACTCTAAAGTTACAGCAATCAATACAGCAGATTTTGGCATGTGATCCACCAATATATCAACAAAATACCACAGAGAGAAGAAAAACTGACACACCTATGGTCAAATGATTTTTGACAAAGATTCCACAACAGTCAAGTTGGGGAAGGAAAGTATTTCAACAGCTGACACTGGAACAAGTGGCTATCCAAATTTAAAAAGATGAACTTTGACCCATACCTCACACCATATTTCAAGATGGTTGCTGACCTGAATATAAAAGCAACAATAAAGCTACTAGAAAAATAGGAAGAGATTTCTTAGACAGAATGCAAAAATCTCCATCCTTAAAATTTTTTTAAAAATTGATAAATGGAACTTCATACAAATTAAAACTTTTACTTATCACAAGACACTTCTTTTTTTTTTTTAAAGTTTTTTTTTTTTTTAAAGATTTTATTTATTTATTTGACACAGACACAGTGAGAGAAGGAATACAAGCAGAGGGAGTGGGAGAGGGAGAAGCAGGCCTCCCACGGAGCAGGGAGCCCGATGCGGGACTCGATCCCAGGACCCTGGGATCATGACCCGAGCCGAAGGCAGACGCTCAACGACTGAGCCACCCAGGTGCCCCCCTATCACAAGACACTTCTATTAAAACACACAAACATACACACACAAACACACCATTAAGAAAATGAAAATTCAGGGCGCC
>NW_027894591.1:0-12969 GCF_054177405.1 Leptonychotes weddellii | reverse complement strand
GTTTCATTCCCCAGATTAGGGAAGTTCTGAGCTACGATTTGCTCAAATATATCTACTAGTCCTCTCTCTCTCTCCACTCCCTCCGGGATTCCAATTATTCTGACATTGGAACACTTCATGGTGTCACTTATTTCTCTGATTCTATTTTCATGGATTCTGAGTTGTTTTTCCCTGGCCTTCTCTTTTCCTTTTTTATCTATTATATTGTTTTCCAGGTCGCTTATTCGTTCTTCTGTCTCACTTACCCTAGCTGTTAGATTATCTAGATTGGATTGGATCTCACTGATAACCTTTTTAAGTTCTGCCAATTCAGCTTTCATTTCTGCCCTTAGAGACTCTATATTGCCATTAATTGATTTCTCCATTCTAGCCATTGTCTTCATGAATTCCATCTGAAATCCATGTCCAACATCTTGGTTATATCTGCATCCATTTGTAAATGTGCAGCATAAGTCATAATCTCTGAGTCTTTTCTATTTTGGGGGTTCCTCCTCCTAGTCATTCTGTTGATGGGTGGTTGAGGGAATGTATAGAATCCAAATTATTGACCAGAACCCAAGCAAGATGTACCTGTTTTCTAGGTACCTTAGGGTTGCTGGCCTCTTGTTTTCCCAGCCTGTCTTCTGTGGGAGGGGCCTGCCACACTGTTACTCAGGCAACCCTGTTTGGACGGAGTTGCCCTGCCCCACTGTGGTGGGGGATGGGCTCAGCGAGAATCAGTTTTTGGGGCTTTTGTTCTCTGGTGGCTTTCCCTGGCTGCTTTCCTTGTCTCTTCTGCAAGTCAGAGCAGAAGAGACCATTTCCAGTCCTCTGCCTCAGAGTAGAGAGACCACAGTCTGTTGTTCAGTGAGCTCTCCAGGCCACACTGTCTCTGTTTCTGTCCATGCTGCTATAAACTGCAGCGTCCTGGTTTTTGCGCCCCTCTGCAGCGCTCCCAGTCCTGCCTCCAGGTCGGGGCACGTCTCTGCCCTTTGTGCTTCTAAAACCGCCAGCTGCTCCCAGTTCACCCACAACCCCACCGCTCCGGGTTTCCGCCCCGGGGGCTCCCCAAAGTCCTTTCCCCGCTGCTACTGGTCTGCAACTCTGTGCCCTGTCCCCAGAGAGCGAGGCTGTCGCTCACAGGCAGTATAGGATCTGCATGACCAGGCACCCTCCCACTGTCGTTTATCTTTCGATATTTGCCCGCAGAATCAGGGCTCCCTGCTTCGTACCTCAAGGCCAACTGCCTGCAAAATTCTGCTTGTAGAGATCCAGATCTTACATCTTAGGCTGGTTTCATGGGTGCTCATGGTGGTCTGGTAGATATCCAGCTCAATTCCAGGAACCAGTTGAAATAGTGTCCCCTACTCCTCCACCATCTTTCCTTCTCCCTAGCTAGGATTTTCGTGGGTATTTTGGAATCCATATTCATCAGGGGTATTGCCCTGAAATTCTCCTTTTTGATGGGGTCTTTGCTTGGTTTGGGGATTAAGGTAATGTTGGCCTCATAGAATGAGTCCAGGAGCTTTCCTTCTGTTTTTATTTTTTCAAACAGCTTCAGAAGAATAGGTATTATTTCTTCTTTGAATGTTTGGTAGAATTCCCCAGGGAATCCATCAGGCCCTGGACTCTGGTTTCTGGGAAGATTTTTGATCACTGCTTCAGTCTCATTACTGGTTATTGGCCTATTCAGGTTCTGTTTCTTCCTGTTTCAGTCTTGAAGGCATCCATTTTTTCCAGGTTGCTCAATTTATTGGCATATAGTTGTTGATAATAATTTATGATAATTGTTTCTATTTCCTTGGTGTTAGTCGTGATCTCTCCCCTTTCATTCATAATTTTATTAATTTGTGTCCTTTCTCTTTTCTTTTGGATAAATCTAGCCAGTGGTTTATCTATCTTATTAATTCTTTCAAAGAACCAGCTTCTAGTTTCATTGATCTGCTGTACTGTGTTTCTGGCTTCTAATTCATTGATCTCTGCTCTAATCTTAATTATTTCTCTTCTAATGCATGGCTTAGGCATCATTTGTTGCTTTTTCTCCAGTTCTTTAAGGTGTAGAGTTAGTTGGTGAATTCGGGATTTTTCTATTTTTTTGAGTGAGGCTTGGATGGCTATGTATTTCCCCCTTAGGACCTCCTTTGCAGGATCCCTGAGGTTTTGGACCAATGTGTTTTCATTCTCATTGATTTCCATGAATTGTTTAAGTTCTTCTTTGATTTCCTGGTTGACCCAAACATTCTTGAGAAGAGTGGCTGTTAGCTCCCAAGTGTTTGAATTTCTTCCAAATTTTTTCTTGTGATTGAGTTTCAGTTTTAAAGCATTGTGGTCTGAGAATATGCAGGGAATAATCTCAATCTTTTGGTATCAATTGAGACCTGATCTGTGACCAAGTATGTGGTCTATTCTGGAGAACGTTCCATGTGTGCTCGAAAAGAATGAGTATTCTGTTGTTTTAGGGTGGAAGGTTCTGTATATATCTATGAGGTCCATCTGGTCGAGTGTATCATTCAAAGCTCTTGTTTCTTTGTTGATTTGCTGCTTAGATTCACTGTTTATTGCTGAGAGTGGAGTATTGAGGTCTCCTACAATTAACATATTGTTATCAATAGGACTCTTTATTTTGGTTAACAGTTGGCTTATGTAGATGGCTACTCCCATGCTGGGAGCATAGATATTTACAGTTGTTAGATCTTCTTGTTGGATAGACCCTTTAAGAATGATATAGTGTCCTTCTGTGTCTCTTATTACAGACTTTAATTTAAAATCTAATTTGTCTGATATAAGAATTGCTACCCCAGCTTTCTTTTGAGGTCCATTGGCATGGAAGATGGATCTCCATCCCTTCATTTTCAGTCTGGATGTATCTTTAAGTTCAAAATGAGTCTCTTCTAGACAGCATATGGATGGGTCCTGTCTTTTTATCCAATCTACAACCCTGTTCCTTTTTATGGGAGCATTTAGGCCATTCACATTGAGAGTGTTTATTGAAGATATGAATTTATTGTCATCATGTTGCCTGTGAAGACATTGTTTTTATAGATTGTCCCTGTAAATTTCTGTTCTCTCTCACTCTTGGGGTCTTTCTCCTTTTATAGAACACTCCTTAATATTTCTTTCAGGGCCGGCTTAGTGGTCACATATTCTTTCAGTTTCTGCCAGTCGTGGAAGCTCTGCATCTCTCCATCCATTCTAAATAACAGCCTTGCCAGATAAAGTATTCTTGGCTGCATGTTCTTCTCATTTAGTACCCTGATTATGTCTTGTCAGGCCTTTCTGGTTTTTCGGGTCTCTGTGGATAGATCTGACGTTATTCTGATGTTCCTCCCTTTGTATGTAAGGAATCTCTACCCCCTAACTGCCCTTAAGATGGTTTTCTTTGTTCTAAGATTTGCGAGTTTTACTATTACACGTGGAGGCGTTGGCCTGTTTTCTTTGATCTTGGGAGGGGTCCTCTCTGCCTCTAGGACACAAATGTTTGTTTCCTTTCCCTGATTAGGGAAGTTCTCATCTATGATTTGCTCAAATAAATATTCTAGTCCTCTCTCAGTCTTCACCTACTCAGGGATATCAATAATTCTGACATTGGAAATTTTCATATTGTCACTTATTTCTCTGATTCTATTTTCATGGATTTTGAATTGTTTTTCTCTGGCTTCCTCTTTTCCTTCTTTTCTATCAGTTGGTCTTCTAAATCACTAATTCTTTCTTCTTCCTCCCTTACCCTAGCTGTTAGATTATCTTGATTAGATTCGTTCTCATTGATAGCATTTTTAAGTTCTTCCAGTTCAGCTTTCATTTCTGCCCTTAGAGACTCTATGTTGCCATTAATTGATTTCTCCATTCTAGCTATTGTCTTCATAATTGCTACACTGAATTCCATTTCTGACATCTTGGTTATATCTGTATCAATTTGTCAATCTGTGGCAGAAGTCACAGTCTCTGAGTGTTTCCTATTTTGGGAGTTCCTTCTCCTAGTCATTCTGTTGAGCGGTGGTTGAGGGAATGTACAGAGTCCAAATTAGTGACCAGAACCCAAGAAAGATGCACCTGTTTTATAGGGAGCTTAATGTTGTTGGCCTCTTGTTCTCTTAGTCTGTCTTCTGGGGGAGTGGCCTGCTGTGCTGTTACTCAGGTAACCCTGTTTGGGCAGAGTTGTATTAGTATTTACTAAGCCTTAATAGGCATCAAGTTTGGTGTTAGGTGCTGAGGTTGTAATGGTGAGGTAAGTAGACAGTCTCTGCCATCATGGTGCTTACATTTTAACTGTCATAACTAGTATAATGATCAACTTTCATTATAATGATCAATAAAATACTGACCTTAATATAGTATAGTTAGTATAGAATCAGAAATAAATAACAGTTACTTCATTCACAGTGTTTACTACAAAAATCCCTAGAGATATGACTCAACTGAAAACCATATTTAGAATAATTGTTTTAATTGTAATAGTAATAATAGCTGATATTTAATTATTACCTACCACTTGCCACAAAGTGCTCTAAGCCACTGACAAGCATTAATTTACTTAATCCTCATAATAACCCTGGAAGGCATGTACTATCATTATCTTCATTTTACAAATGAGGAAACTGAGGTTTATAGAGGTTAATAAGTTATCCAGAATCATTCAAGTATAAAGCAACAGATCTATTTAAGTAGACTAGCTCCAGGGTCAATGCCTTCAATCATTTTGCAGCTCATCACTAATGGAGGATTTGGGACACAGTTACATAGATGACAACTTGAAGGTTATTTTCCAGATGGATTCAAGCAGCATTTAAAAATATTTTAATTTAAGAGAAACCAAATTCAAGTTCATGTCTGTATGTGTGTATGAAGGATCAAAAGAAAACATGACTTTAATAAATTCACTTTTTATTATTGAGATTTGTATAAAGTTTATTACAAATAGCATTGCTTATTCATATTACTTCCCTGGTTAAAAAAAAATATATCTCAGTATGTTACAATGATTCCATCATTAGTTGTGTATCTAAATATATATTTCTAACTCATTCCATAGACCTGTGTGTTGAATGTCCTATATACCAGAGGCTGGGGATATAAAAGATTTAGAGGCTAGGGAGAGGAACAAAAGGAAACAGGTAACTAAAATGCATTTCAGTGAATGCTAAATAAAGCCCTGTAGCTGTTCTGTTGGAGGAAAATTGCTTTGGGATTATTATAGTTCTTTAATACATTTTTAAAATTTAGAACAGTTTTAAATTTACAGAATCATTGCAAAGATTGTACAGAGACTTTATATATATATATCTACTCTCAGTATCCTATTAATAATATCACACATTAATATAGTATATTTTTCACATTTAAGGAACCAATATTGATACATTATTATTACTTAAACTTTTTAGGTGGCCTAGAAAGTCTTTAGAATGGAATTTTGACCTGAACTTTAAAAGATTAGTCGGGAGCGCCTGGGTGGCTCAGTCGTTACGCGTCTGCCTTCGGCTCCGGTCGTGATCCCAGGGTCATGGGATTGGGCCCTGCATGGGGCTTCCTGCTCCGTGGGAAGCCTGCTTCTCCCTCTCCCACTCCTCCTGCTTGTGTTCCCTCTCTCACTGTGTCTCTCTCTGTCAAATAAATAAAATCTTTAAAAAAAATAAAAATAAAAATAAAAGATTAGTGGGATTTTATGAGATTCCAAAAGGTACTCCATACACAGGGGAAAACACATTCAAAGTCATAGAGGTGTAAAAGAACATGGTATCCTTAGAAAAGCAATAATTCTATGTAGCTGCTTGAGGAAGTTATTAGGGTCAGAATGACTGGAAAGATAAATTGAAGTTGATTTTTGTGAAAAGCTTTTTACTTTAGCTTTCCTCTGGAATCTTGGAATCTAAATATAAATCAATAACAATTGAAAATTATTAGAAGTGAATATATAAAAATTTAAAGTTAGCTAATGAACAGCTTTAAAAAGAAGAAAACATGTTCACAGTGAAATTTATGTCCTATAACTGAGGCCCAGTATTGTCACTTTCTAGTAACATGTGAAAAGTGCAAGTAAAATAACATAAAGACTGAGACTTTATAACTGCTAAAACAGTACAGAAGAAAACTCTTCCAAGATGGTAGCTTTGTGACAGTTATTATTCAGAGTGGTTATTAATCCTGGGACTTATCATTAGAGGTGGTGATAGTCTAACTCTCTTGATACATACACATATTTATAAGAGACATACTTGATAAGACCTGATAAGTCATTTCTATCACTATTCATTTAAGGCCTTATATTAGTCTACTAGGGCTGCTATAACATAATATCATAAGCTGGGTAGATTAATCAACAGATATTTATTTATATTTATTTATTTATTTATTTTAATTTAAATTCAATTTGGTGGGGCGCCTGGGTGGCTCAGTTGGTTAAGCGACTGCCTTCGGCTCAGGTCATGATCCTGGAGTCCCGGGATCGAGTCCCGCATTGGGCTCCCTGCTCAGCAGGGAGTCTGCTTCTCCCTCTGACCCTCCTCCCTCTCATGCTCTCTGTATCTCATTCTCTCTGTCTCAAATAAAAAAAAAAATCTTAAATTCAATTTGGTTAATATATAGTGTATTTCTAGTTTCAGGGATAGAATTTAGTGATTCATCAGTTGCATATAACACCCAGTGCTCATTACATTAAGTGCCCTCTTTAATGCCCATCACCCAAATACCCCATTCCCCCACCCACCTCCCCTCCAGCAACCTTCGGTTTGTTTCTTGTAGTTAAGAGTCTCTTATGGTTTGCCCCCTTCTCTTTTTTTTTCTCATTTTATTTTTCCTTCCCTTCCCCTATGTTCATCTGTTTTGTTTCTTAAATTCCACATATGAATGAAATCATATGGTATTTGTCTTTGTCTTGACTCAACAGACATTTATTTCTCACAGTTATGGAAGCCAAAATTCCAATAGCAAGGTGCTTACTTTGTGAGAGGTTCCTGTTCCTGGCTTGTATACAGCTGTCTTACTCTGTCCTCACATGGCAAAGAGAAAACAATCTCTCTCTCTTCCTCTTCTTATTAAGCTACTAATCCTACCATGAAGGCTCTACCTTCATGACCTCATCTAACAATAACTACTTCCCAAAGGTCCCATTTTTAAAGTCAACATATGTATTTCAGGGAGGACAACTCAGTCCATAGTAGGTCTTTATTATATATTTTAACATATAACATTTGTGTAAAAATTAAGTTTTATTGACTCCCTTAGTTAAGGTTTATTTAAAATATCTTCACTTAAAACATTCCAAAACATTCTGGTCAACTTGGTTTCAGATAAAACATAATATGGTCTCACAAAAAAACAGAAGATAATCTCAACTTTCACCTCTCTGTGAAAGACTAAGTAAAATTATATTCTAACAAAAGGGTAGCAGCTGTCCAAATATTGCTTGTAAACATTTTTAAATGCTACCTTTTTTTTTTACCAAGGTCTCTGTAAAAAAAAAAGTGTCAATCTTTCAAAAAATTTTTCATAGTGGATCTGAAAACTGACTTATTTAGAAATTCATTTAATACAGGTGCATATTTTTTGTAATTACATTAACAGATATTATTAGGAAGTTAGTGAGTATAGATGTTATAATATCTCATGAGGGTGCATTACAGTTCTACCTGTTGATGGGTGCCAAAGAAGGAAAACTGGAAGGGGCATAGTTTTTGTTGTTGTTTTTAAGTCACTGTGAGAATATCGTCATTCAAAAATCAAGCAACCTAATGGTATCTGCCTCTTATTGATATCCATTTTAAGGAACATCATAAATGTACTTTATGCATTACACTTTTACAGAAAAAAATTCTAATTGGAAAAGACAACTCCATACCACCACTGTGATTTCCCATATCTCATGTGCTTCTTATGCTGTGCAACTTACAAATATTCTCCTTTTTGAACAGGATTAAAGTCATATCTCATGGGTGATTAGATAGCCTCATTTATACCCCAAGGTTCAAAGAAATGAATAGGAACAATTTTCCCTTTAATAGAGAGTTGTGGATAAGCAAACAAATACATGAACTTACTTTAAAAGGTCAGCTGTAATCAACTGGTGTGACTGTGGCAATGTCTTAAACATATACACAGTAATAAACCTGATAAAGAATACCTATTATTTCTTATTATAATATTTTCCTCTGGACTACAATATTACAGCCTTGGAATTTTCAAAGAAAGATAGAGATTTCATAGATTTTTTAAAAAAGTTTATGCTAAAAATAGCAAACTCTCACTCTCCACATCTAAAATCCAGAATTATTTTTAAAGGTTTTCCACTTCTCTCCTAATGTATGACATACTTTTTGAAGGGAGTGTATTTGTTTGACATATTCCATTTTCTGATTCAATCCAATACACTATAAAAATAAATATTTTTCAATTACATATTACAGTTAATGTAATAAGCTTTGAATATATCAGAAACTTGAGTCTAGCCTTCACTCATAGTGGTCCTTGCACGATTTTATTTATTATCAATAATACTATATTTGCTCTTAGGTGTAGCATAGACAGAAATTCAGTCAGAAAGAGGGAAAGACAACACAAAATAGTTTAGTTTTTTTATTTTCCCAAACCAAAATCTTTGATAACAGATAGGACTTCTGGTTAGTTTTTGACATATCCAGAAACAAATTTACCTTTCTGATATGTTATTTAGAATGGTATTATGTCCTTGGTGCAGTACCCAAGAGAAGGGCTTTATCCCTTTCCTAGTAATATACAACACATACAGCAGGAAGAAGACAGTTCATGTACTTTTGAAATAGATTTTAAACTTTGAAAAAATATGAATCTGTCTGGATTGATGGTACATTTGTGTGTATATTATCTTTGCTTGTGTACTCAAATGGGGCATCTGTCTTTAATCTGACAGTATATCTCATGAACATACAAATTGAGCAAGTTTCAGATCTGAGCTAATCAAGTTCTCTCTGACAGCCTTAGCAATCTTTCTGTTTTAGATTGGGTGACATATCTGTCCTCCTGGATCAAGCCATGACTAATGGATGAGAATGTTAACATCTTTCATCCTTTATATCTAGCCAGAGATAATTCAGAGGGGAGAGAAGATAGTGTTTGCCACATCAGGGCTTGTTTTGTTCATTCTTTGACAATTAAGAGGAGGCAGGTGACTATAAAATATGACAAAGCTAATATTTATTTTCATCAGTCATGTTTTTACTAGAAATCCTTTGTTTGGTATGGGAATTTCTTGCTAGCTCATCTATATACTATATTTATTTTTAAAATATTTATTTATTTATTTATTTATTTATTTATTTGAGAGAGAGGGAGACAGACAGAGAGAGAGAGGGTGCACAAGTGGGGGGAGGGGCAGAGGGAGAGGGAGAGAGAAACCTAAGCAGACTGTGCTGAGCATGGAGCCCCAAGCAGAACCATGAGATCACAACCTGAGCTGAAACCAAGAGTCTGACATTTAACTGACTATTCCACCCAGGTGCCCCAATCATATTTCTATTTAAATAGATGTTTGTAAGGACCCTTGGGTGGTGCAGTTGTTTGAGCATCCAACTCGGTTTTGGCTCAGGTAATGATCTCAGGGTCTTGAGATCAAGTCCCTCATTGGGCTTTGAACTCAGCGAAGAGTATGCTAAAGTTTCTCTCTCCTTCTCCCTCTGCCCCTCTCCTCTCTCTCTCCCTAAAGTGAATAAGTAAATCTTTAAAAAAATTAATGTTTGTAGCTCACTGTATCATTATGTGCCATGCTGAGGCCTTTGGGAACATCTTTTCCAAGAAGACAATCTCTAACTGGTCAAGCATCTATTCCTTTTGAAAGAGAGCCAAATAGGAAACTTCTCAGACATCCAAAAGTAATATAAGAAGGTACTGTAAACTTTTAATTCATTTTAATGTTGGAATCAATGTGTTGAAAGACAAGAATATTTGGGGATACATTCTGGGTTTTTATTTTGCTATTACATGAACAAAGTAATAGAAGCTACACGAAGATCATCCCCATGGTAGTATTGAAAATCATTCTTTTTTTTCCCCCTTTTCTATTTCCTTTTATGGATTATTTTCTTTCCCTATTATGTCCTAGTTCTACAGTGCCTTCAGGACCAGGACCAGGAATACAATATTAATGTTAATATCTCTTCATTCTGTATATAATGAATGCATTTACCCTTTGCTTTATCCCTTCTGTAATTTACAGTAATAATGTTGAGCTTTGGAATTATTGAGAGGACATGAAAATAGAACTCTCTCATGAGTAACACATCTCTTCTGGCATTCACACCCACATATTAATTAAGAACCATTAGTCTCTTTCAAGGGGTACTCTTTCTTCATTGTGAGAGGGCTTGTTGTGAGTTAATCTTTGAAGAGTATTAAAATATAATGTATACTCTGGTAATATAGTAGTGATAAGTAGAGTTCAGAATTTGGAGTCAGTTAGGTTTACTTTTCAGTCACCATATTTGCCAGTAGTGGGCAAGTCATTTAACCTATGAATATAATGAAGGTAACATTAATACCTACTTTTTAATTGAGGTCACTCCAGAAAACATATTTGATCATTTGACAAAGTACATAAACTACTTTTTAAAGATAATTATGCAGAAAATAAAAAGGATAGATAGGATCTAGTGGAAAGATATGCTAGTCAAACTTTTTGAGGTTGCAAGGAAGAAATAAACTAGGTTACTTTTAGTTTTGGAGATTTGTTATAACAATATTCAAGAATAACTTGTTATGAAAGTCCACTTCATCAACCTTCTAGTCTGGGATTCATTCCAATTTATTAAAATTGGAAAATTTGCTCAGTGTTCCTTTTCCTGGCATATTTGTAACTCTGTCATCTATTTATAACTATCTTTTATTTGTAACTCTAACACAGTTGCCCAAATGGAGAATCTGAATGGGTTGATAGACTGCTAACTGATATGGAGTAACCGATAGACAGTTGGTATCCTTCACACTCAGCCTATCTACTGTTGCTTTCAAAGAAAGGATTGACACCTAGTACATTCCTAATTTTAGGACAGCAGAGATGGTTTCAGTTAGATATAGTGTCAAAATTAAGTCACTGCAGCCAATGCATGAAAGAGAACACTAAAACTAATGATGAATCATTAGCAAACAAATGCAGTTTTATTAGTATTATATATCGACTATAGTATTTTGATACTGATGAACATATTTTAATTTGTCTTTGGTCTTCTTTTTATCCCAACAGTACTGACAGTGTATATTTTAAAAAAAGATTTCCTTTATGAGAAAGTTTGCTTATTTTAAACATTAAACAACTTTAGAAGACCTCCTTCCAGTTGCAGTTCTCAAGTGTGTATGTATCGTAAATCTCCAAAGGTAAAAGAATCCCTTTATAGTGTTTGTCTCTATGTCTTTTGTTTCTTCCTATGAAGCTGTTTGTTCTTAGAGGACAAAGTAAAATTTATTTCCCCTTAGTGTACAGCTCAGAAACTGTAGTTATTTAAGGGATAATATGTCATTTTGTCAGTTTTAAAGTACTATTCAAACTCCCTTTCCTTTTTTTAAAAGATATATTTATTTTATTTTATTTTATTTTAAATTTTATTATGTTAGTCACCATAAAATACATCATTAGGGTTTTTTTTAAAGATTTTATTTATTTATTTGAGAGAGAGAATGAGATAGAGAGAGCATGAGAGGGGGGAGGGTCAGAGGGAGAAGCAGACTCCCTGCTGAGCAGGGAGCCCGATGCGGGACTCCATCCCAGGACTCCAGGATCATGACCTGAGCCGAAGGCAGTCGCTTAACCAACTGAGCCACCTAGGCGCCCAACATCATTAATTTTTGATGTGGTGATCCATGATCTATTGTTTTCGTATAACACCCAGTGCCCCATGCAGTACGTGCCCTCCTTAATACCCATTACTGGGCAAACCCATCCCCCCACTCCCCTTTCCTCTAAAACCCTCAGTTTGTCTCTCAGAGTCCATAGTCTCTCATGGTTCATCTCCCCCTCTGATTCCCCCCCCCCTCATTTTTCCCTTCCTTCTCCTAATGTCCTCCATGTTATTCCTTATGTTCCACAAATAAGTAAAACCATATGATAATTGACTTTCTCTGCTTGACTTACTTCACTTAGCATAATCTCCTCCAGTCCCATCCATGTTGATGTAAAAGTTGGGTATTCATCTTTTCTGATGGCTGAGTAATATTCCATTGTCTATATGGACCACATCTTCTTTATCCATTCATCTGTTGAAAGGCATCTCGGCTCTTTCCACAGTTTGGCTATTGCAGACGTTGCTGCTACGAATATTGGGGTGCATATGGCACTTCTTTTCACTACATCTGTGTCTTTGGGGTAAATACCCAGATGTGCAATGGCTGGGTCATAAGGTAGCTCTATTTTTAAATTTTGAAGAAATTCCACACTGTTTTCTAAGTGGCTGTACCAACTTGCATTCCCACCAATAGTGTAAGAGGGTTCCCGTTTCTCCACAACATCTCCAACATTTGTTGTTTCTTTCCCTGTCCATTTTTGCCATTCTAACTGGTGTAAGGTGGTATCTCAATGTGGTTTTGATTGGAATTTCCCTGATGGCTAATGATGATGAACATTTTTTCATGTGTCTGTTAGCCATTTGTATGTCTTCTTCAGAGAAGTGTTTTTTTCATATCTTCTGCCCATTTTTTGACTTGGTTATTTGTTTTTTGGGTGTTGAGTTTGAGAAGTTCTTTATAGATTTTGGATACCAGCCCTTTATCTGTAGTGTCATTTGCAAATATCTTCTCCCATTTTGTGGGTTGCCTCTTTGTTTTGTTGACTGTTTCCTTTGCTGTGCAGAAGCTTTTTATCTTGATGAAGTCCCAAAAGTTCATTTTTGCTTTTGTTTCACTAGCTTTTGGAGATGTATCTTGAAAGAAGTTGCTGTGGGCGATGTCAAAGAGGGTACTGCCTATGTTCTCCTCTAGGATTTTGATGGATTCCTGTCTCACATTGAGGTCTTTCATCCACTTTGAGTTTATCTT
>NW_027894590.1:0-240 GCF_054177405.1 Leptonychotes weddellii | reverse complement strand
TCTGAGAGGTTTTTTAGGAGGTGGGAGCTTATCCACGATTTTGTGTGTGTGTGTGTGTGTGTACGGGGAGTGGTACTCAGTTATGCTGAGTGGGGTAGCTGATTGAGAGTTCTATTTTTTTTTTTTTTTACAGATTTTCTGCCTGTCATCCCCTTACATTCAATTAGACCTGAAATTCTGCTTTCAAGACTGTGCTCCATCCCTTTCCTCAACCCCATCCTTATAGGCAGACACTTAGTT
>NW_027894589.1:0-240 GCF_054177405.1 Leptonychotes weddellii | reverse complement strand
GATGCCCTGCCACTTTCTAGAAGTAGCCACGTGGGTAATTTTTGTGGGTACAGTGGTGCCAAAGCCATGCAATAGTGGGTGGAATAATGATATATTCCACTTGTCTCTCACCTGTGCCACTAATGTGGTAAGAGACTGTTGAATGCTAATAACAACAACGAAACTAGCTTTTTAAAGATCGGCATCCAGAAAAATCTCCCGGGCAAAAAGAATCCAAGCATAAAAGCCAGTGAGCTATAT
>NW_027894588.1:0-240 GCF_054177405.1 Leptonychotes weddellii | reverse complement strand
CTTAATATAAGTTGTTGGTGGAGTTGGTGAGTGGTGGGGTGGGGGGGGGGGAACTTCTTTTCTATTTATCTGATTTCCCTAAGGAAGGTTTCCCCTTGGCCCACCCTCTCATTCTTCTGGAATGCTGGTGAGTGAGAGAGAGGACCTGGACATGCAGAGCCCAGGTCTTTGCTCACTTACGCACTAGGGATCACAAGGTGCACAGGAAGGAAACACCCATTCTGGGCTGTTTCTATTGCT
>NW_027894587.1:0-240 GCF_054177405.1 Leptonychotes weddellii | reverse complement strand
TTAGGGGGAAAGCTGTCAGTTTTTCCCCATTGAGAATGATATTGGCTTGGGTTTTTCATAGATGGCTTTTATGATATTGAGGTATGTACCCTCGATGCCTATACTCTGAAGAGTTTTGATCAAGAAAGGATGCTGTACTTTGTCAAATGCTTTTTCTGCATCTATTGAGAGGATCTATATGGTTCTTGTTCTTTCTTTTATTAATGTATTGTATCACATTGTTTGATTTGCAGATGTTGA
>NW_027894586.1:0-240 GCF_054177405.1 Leptonychotes weddellii | reverse complement strand
TTTTTTTTTTCATAGTGAAAATTTCTCTTCAAATAGAATCTGCACTGAAAACCCAAAATGGAAACTGAGTAATAGCAGAGCTGCTTTGGGAGGTAAGATGGGAGGGAGTCCTCATTTCACTGTCTCAGGTCTCCTTTAAGGCATGTCCAATAGATGATAATAGTTCAGATTTGTCAAACTTTTACTCTGTACCAGGTTCTGTGCTCAGTTTGCTTGCGTTTTTTCACTTATAAGTACAGT
>NW_027894585.1:0-240 GCF_054177405.1 Leptonychotes weddellii | reverse complement strand
TGGATCAAATAATTTCTTCTTCTCTCCTTTCTTTTTCCTCTCCTGATTCTTCTGCTCTTCCTCTTTCTTCTTCTTCCCGTTCCTCTTCCTGCTACATATTTCATACATTGTTAAAGTTAAAGAATGACACATTTTATGCCTTCCTATTTTTGTAGTAATCCTATGAAGATATAAAATATAAGCCCATCAAAAAAAAATATAAGCCCATCAAAATTTATAATTTATTTCCTATTTTTGGTA
>NW_027894584.1:0-240 GCF_054177405.1 Leptonychotes weddellii | reverse complement strand
TTCCGCGCACAGATTTTCCATGGCTGGGGTTGGTATTTCTATTTTTTTTTTTTTTAAGTTTTTATGTATTTGTTTGCCAGAGAGAGAGAGCTCAAGCAGGGGGAGTGACAGGGAGAGGGAGAAGCAGGCTCCCCACTGAGCAAGGAGCTGGATGTGGGACTCAATCCCAGGACTCTGGGATCATGACCTGAGCCGAAGGCAGACGCTTAACTGACTGAGCCACGCAGGCATCCCTGGGGT
>NW_027894583.1:0-240 GCF_054177405.1 Leptonychotes weddellii | reverse complement strand
GCTGGGCGCCTGAGTGGCTCAGTCGTTAAGCATCTGCCTTTGGCTCAGGTCATGACCCCAGGGTCCTGGGATCCAGCCCCGCATCGGGCTCCCTGCTCCGCGGGAAGCCTGCTTCTCCCTCTCCCACTCCCCCTGCTTGTGTTCCCTCTCTTGCTGTGTCTCTCTCTGTCAAATAAATAAATAATCTTAAAAAAAAAAAGGCACAGTGGCAGAGTGACTTAGGTGATCATGCATGTTTCT
>NW_027894582.1:0-240 GCF_054177405.1 Leptonychotes weddellii | reverse complement strand
GGCAGTGAAGATACTTTATATCTGGGTGTTCCCAATTATTCCCTCTTGCCCCTTGTGACTTTGCTCTAATTTATTTCAGCTATCTATATCCATCACCCAATCCATAGTTACTTTTATTTATTTAAACCATTATTTTCTAAATTTATTAAGAATATAAAAAATAGAAGGTTTTATTTTACCCTATTATTCCTTCTCCAACATTCTTCCTTTCTTTTTTTAAATTTAATTTTATTATGTTAT
>NW_027894581.1:0-240 GCF_054177405.1 Leptonychotes weddellii | reverse complement strand
CTGTTCTTATAATTGTTTGTATTTCTTTGGTGTTGGTTGTGATCTCTCCTCTTTCATTCATGATTTTGTTGATTTGGGTCATTTCTCTTCTCTTTTTGATAAGTCTGGCCAGGGGTTTATCAATCTTGTTAATTCTTTCAAAGACAAGCTCCTAGGTTAGTTGATGTGTTCTACTGTTCTTTTGGTTTCTATTTCATTGATTTCTGCTCTGATCTTTATTATTTCTCTTCTCCTGCTGGG
>NW_027894580.1:0-1561 GCF_054177405.1 Leptonychotes weddellii | reverse complement strand
TATTTTTCTGACTTGAAACTTTGACACTATTACCATTCTTCTTAAGTTAGTATTGCCTTATTATATCATAATAAAGGGGACAATCCAACAAGAAGATCTAACAATTGTAAATATTTATGTCCCCAACATGGGAGCACAGAAATATATAAAACAATGAAAAATAAACATAAAGGAACTAATCAATAATAATACAAAAATAGTAGAGTATTTTAACACCCCACTTATAGCAATGGACAGATCATCTAAGCAGAAGATCAACAATAAATAAGGGCTTTGAATGACACACTGGAGCAGATGGACTCTCTCTGATATATATATTATGTGTATATATAATACACATATATGAAAAACACACACATGTACATATATACAATATATAATTTGTATACACCATATATATATATATTCAGAACATTCATTCCTAAAGCAACAGAGTACACATTCTTTTCAAGTGTACATGAGACATTCTCAAGAATAGGTCACATATGTACTAGATCACAAATTAGGCATCAAAAAGAACAAAAATACTGAGATGATTCCATGTATATTTTCTGAACACAATGTTAGGAAACTTGAAGTCAACCACAAGAAAAACATTTGGAGAGACCATAAATCCATGCAGGTTAAACATCATACTACTAAACAATGAATGTATCAACCAGGAAATCAAAGAAGAAATTAAAAATAAAATAATGACAATAAATGAAAATGAAAACACAATGGTCTAAAACTTTTGGGATGAAGCAAAAGTGGTCATAAGTGGGGAGCATTTAGCAATACAGGCATACCTCAAGAAGCAAGAAAAATCACAAGTAACTAACCTAACCTTATACCTAAAGGAGCTAGAAAAAGAACAACAAATGAGGTCTAAATCCAGGAGAAAGAAGGAAATCATAAAGATAAGAGCAGAAATAAGTAATATAGATAATTAGGGCAGAAATAAGTGATAATTAGAGCAGAAGTAAGTGATACAGAAACTAAAACAAACAAATAAAAATATCACAGTAGAATATATCAATTAAACCAGGAGATGGTGTTTTGGAAAAGTTAATAAAATTGATAACCCCCTAGCCAGACTTATCAAAACAAAACAGAAAAGACCCAAATAAATAAAATCATACATGAGAACAGAGAAATAACAACCAACATTACAGAAATACAAACAATTATAAAAGAATATTATGAAAAACTATACCAACAAATTGGACAACTTGGAAGAAATAGATAAATTCCTAGAGGGGAAAAAACAAAACAACAACAACAAAAAAAAAAAACAAGCAAAATGAAAACAAATGACTGGAACTAAAATAGAAAATTTCAAAAGACTGATAACCAGCAAAGACATTGAATCAGTAATAAAAAACCTCCCAACAAACCAAAGTCTAGGGCCAGATAGCTTCACAGACAAATTTTACCAAACATTTAAAGAAGAGTTAATACCTATTCTTCTCAAACTATTCCAAATAATTGAAAAGGAAGGAGAACTTCCAAATTCATTCTATGAAACCAGTAATACCCTGGTAACAAAACCAGATAAAGGGACCATTAAAAAAGAGAACTA
>NW_027894579.1:0-240 GCF_054177405.1 Leptonychotes weddellii | reverse complement strand
GAAATCTGGGTACTATTTTTGACTCCTCCCTTTGTCTTACCTGCCCCATCCAACAAATTTATTTATCACCAAGTCCTAATAATTCTCTCTCTCAATTAAATGCAGTGAAGCAGAAAAGAACATGCAACTGGAAGGTGAATGTGACTGGATGAGAGGGTGAAAAGGGAGTGGTCTGAGATGCAGGTGGTGAGGCAGGGACCATATTAATTATTCTGATGTTTGTGTGCATCTCAAACACAT
>NW_027894578.1:0-240 GCF_054177405.1 Leptonychotes weddellii | reverse complement strand
TCATAAAAGGATAGCAGGCATTGGTATAGTTGGGTTTACTGTTTTTCTTTTTTTTTTTTTTAAAGATTTTATTTATTTATTTGACAGAGAGAGAGATAGCGAGAGCAGGAACACAAGCAGGGGGAGTGGGAGAGGGAGAAGCAGGCTTCCCGCCGAGCAGGGAGCCCGATGTGGGACTCGATCCCAGGACCCTGGGATCATGACCTGAGCCGAAGGCAGACGCTTAACGACTGAGCCACC
>NW_027894577.1:0-240 GCF_054177405.1 Leptonychotes weddellii | reverse complement strand
TCTCACAATTCTGTGGGCTGACGAGCTGGGTCATTTCTGCTGGTGTCACTTGGCGTCTCTCACGTGGCTTCAGGAAGATGGAGACTGGAACATTCAAAATGGCTTCCCTGATAGAGCTACCTTACAACCCAGCAATTGCACTACTGGGTATTTACCCCAAAGATACAAATGTAGGGATCCGAAGGGGTACGTGCACCCCAATGTTTATAGCAGCAATGCCCACAATAGCCAAACTGTGGA
>NW_027894576.1:0-240 GCF_054177405.1 Leptonychotes weddellii | reverse complement strand
TTTTTTTTTTTTTAAAGATTTTATTTATTTATTTGACAGAGAGAGAGAGAGAGCGAGAGCAGGAACACAAGCAGGGGGAGTGGGAGAGGGAGAAGCAGGCTTCCCGCCAAGCAGGGAGCCCGATGTGGGACTCAATCCCAGGGCCCTGGGATCATGATCTGAGCCGAAGGCAGACGCTTAACGACTGAGCCACCCAGGCACCCAAAAAAAATTTTTTTTTAAAAGATTTTATTTATTTAT
>NW_027894575.1:0-240 GCF_054177405.1 Leptonychotes weddellii | reverse complement strand
TCATTGTGCATAGTATTCGCTCAGTATCTCTCCAGAGCAGGTGATGGTAGCCGTCTGTCCCAGGGACACTGACACCGAGGGAGACTGAGTCAGCGCACTGGAGGCCACGGAGCCTGAAGAGACAGAAGAGGAGCGGTTGGTGTGAGGTTCAGGGGCTCATCCCAGGCACCCAGTACTGAGTCTGTGCTGGTCTAGCTCGGGGTTCCCTTCAGACCCCGCTCAGTCCTGATGCGGCTGAGT
>NW_027894574.1:0-240 GCF_054177405.1 Leptonychotes weddellii | reverse complement strand
ACCAGTTCTCTATATTTTTGAGTCTGTTTTCTTTTTTCCTTTTTCTTTTTTTTTTTTGGTGGTTTTTTTTTTTTTTTTAAAGATTTTATTTATTTATTTGAGAGAGAGAGTGAGAGAGAGAAAGAGCACAAGAGGGGGGAGCGGGAGAGGGAGAAGCAGACTCCCTGCTGAGCAGGTAGCCCGATGTGGGACTCGATCCCGGGACTCCAGGATCATGACCTGAGCCGAAGGCAGTCGCTT
>NW_027894573.1:0-240 GCF_054177405.1 Leptonychotes weddellii | reverse complement strand
ACTGTAATTTTTTCTGGTACAGAATATAGAATAAGAGTATATATTCTTATTCTAATATATTTATTATTCTAATAAAAAATAGCTTTTACCCTGGTCCTTTTCATTGTTTTTTTAAAAGGTAATCTCAGGAAAACATTTTTCGCTGAACTCCTCTACCCCATCCATAGTCTAGAAATCCTATTTTACATCAAATATTAAAATTTGTCCAATAACCACCCTGGCAGATGGAGCAGATTAGTT
>NW_027894572.1:0-240 GCF_054177405.1 Leptonychotes weddellii | reverse complement strand
TCTCTCTGTCTCCCTGTCTCTCTCTCTGTCTCCCTGTCTCTCTGTCTCCCTGTCTCTGTCTCTGTCTCCCTGTCTCTCTGTCTCTCTATCTCTCTCTCTGTCTCCCTGTCTCTCTGTCTCCCTGTCTCACTGTCTCCTTATCTCTCTGTCTCTGTCTCCCTGTCTCTCTGTCTCCCTGTCTCTGTCTCCCTGTCTCTCTGTCTCCCTATCTCTCTGTCTCCCTGTCTCTCTCTCTGTCTC
>NW_027894571.1:0-240 GCF_054177405.1 Leptonychotes weddellii | reverse complement strand
TGCAGAAATCACAAAAACCATTTACATTCACTGTGGTTTTAAAACTACTTAGCTTTGCAGCTAGATCTATTAATGTTAGTGAAGAACTATATACATTACTATATAACAGGTTTATTTAAAAAATATTTGGCAGTCATATTTCAATATAATTGATTTCCCGTGTATTCATATAATTTATTTTATGCAGCTGAGAACATTACTCTCAGAAGGCGTCTAGAAGAATGTTAAGGTTAAGAACCC
>NW_027894570.1:0-240 GCF_054177405.1 Leptonychotes weddellii | reverse complement strand
CGAAGGCAGTCGCTTAACCAACTGAGCCACCCAGGCGCCCCCAAGGTGACTTATTCTATGTCTAAAAGGGAATCTCAGGAAGAAAGAACAAAACAAGACAGACAGTGTTTCAAAGAGATTAACAGAGAGTTCCTAAAAATACACCTAATGTAAGTCAAAACAAACGCAGAGAAGGAGCTGAGATATACGACAGTTACGGTGGCGGAGGGGGTGGTGTTTTCATTGTCAAAGATGAGGTGG
>NW_027894569.1:0-1562 GCF_054177405.1 Leptonychotes weddellii | reverse complement strand
GACTTATTTTGCTTAGCATAATACCCTCTAGTTCTATCCACGTCGTTGCAAATGGCAAGATTTCGGGGTTTTTTTGATGGCTGCATAATATTCCATTGTATATATATACCACATCTTCTTTATCCATTAATCTGTTGATGGACATCTTGGCTCTTTCCATAGTTTGGCTATTGTGGACATTGCTGCTATAAACATTGGAGTGCATGTACCCCTTCAGATCACTACATTTCTATCTTTGGGGTAAATACCCCATAGGAGCACAGAGGATTTTTTGGGCAGTGAAAGTATTCTGTATGATACTGCAATGATGGATACATGTTATTATATGTTTGTCAAAAGCCAAATGTACAATACCAAGAGTGAACAACGTACACTCCAAAGTACGATACCAAGAAGGAACCCTAATGTGAACTATGCATTTAGGTGATAATGATGCACCAGTGATGCCTCATTCATTATAATAAATGCACCACTCTGGTGCTAGATGACAGGAAGGTTGTGAATGTCAGTCTATGTGTGTGTGTGTGTATGTGTATCTGTGTGTGTTGGGGGAGGTCATGGAGTATATGGAACTCTGTACTTTCCATTCATTTTTGCTGTGAACCTAATAGTGCTTTAAAAAAATAAAGTCTATTAAAAGAATTGTAACAGCTTTAACAAGAAACTTGAATGAAGATTATATTATTTATCTTGTATAATAAAAGTACAAAAATTTCCAGGAAAATTCTGCAAAGGAAGTGTTTTGGGAGTGAAGAATTGAACAGAGAACTGGTCCTGCAATATATCAAAATATAATGTAAAGCTACATTACATAAAACAGTATGGTATTGGTATAGGAAGAGGCAGATGGAACTCTGGGTCAGAAGAGAAAGTCCAGGAAAAGACTCAAATTAATATAAGAATACAGAACATGATGAAAAGAGGCATTTGAAATCAGTGACTCAAAACAAATTTATCATTTAGATACTGTGGTGACTGACTGGCTAGTTGGAAAAAACCTGAAGCTGATTCCTACCTAATTTTTTAAACCAACTATAAATAGATCAAAAAATTTTTATACATTATTGTAAAAAACACGTAACATAAAACTTACCATTTTAAGGTATATAATTCATAATGTTGTATAACCGTCTAGTTCCAGAACATTTTTATCACCCCAAAAAGTAAACTCTGTACCCATTAAGCAGTCATTGCCCTCCCTCCAGCCCCTGGCAATCACTAATCTGCTTTCTGAGCCTATGGATTTGCCTGTTCTGTACTTTTCTTTCTGTGCGTGTGTGTGTTACCTTTTCATCTTTTTAAAATTTAAATTCAATTAATTAACATATAATGTATTATTAGTTTCAGAGGTAGAGGTCTGTGATTCATCAGACTTATACAATACCCAGTACTCATTACATCACGTGTCCTCCTTAATGTACTTCACCCAGTTACCCTATCCCCCCACCTTCCTCCCCTCCAGCAACCCTCAGTTTGTTTCCTATAGTTAAGAGTCTCTTATGGTTTGTCTCCCTCTCTGATTTCATCTTGTTTTATTTTTTCCTCTCTTCCCCTATGATCCT
>NW_027894568.1:0-240 GCF_054177405.1 Leptonychotes weddellii | reverse complement strand
CGCCGGGACAGGAGTTTCTGGTCAGGGGTCACCTCCCGGCACACTATGTCTTCCATCAAGACATGTTTGCTCTAGGGATTCGGGTACCGCTGCCAGAAGGCAGCGAACACTTGGTCCCAGGAACTCCAGAACACGCTCTGGCCCAGGAAATACTTCACCGTCGTCCCGGCCGGGGCGGGCTGAGCACCCGCGCTGCATCCGGGGTGCGAGGCCCGGGGGGGGGGTGGGGGGGGCACGCGG
>NW_027894567.1:0-240 GCF_054177405.1 Leptonychotes weddellii | reverse complement strand
GTCTGCTTGACCTTCCTCTGCTGTTTGCTTCTGACAGCACCCTGGGCCACCTCCGCATTCTCTTGTCACCCCAGGAAGTAGGTGGGGCCATGTGTCCAAAGTTGGGACGGTCCCATGTTAGTGGGAAAGCAGAGTGAGAGAAATCTGTGCCTCTCTGAGGGGAGGATTAGGGACTGGTTGAGCAGGGACAAGCTGGCTGACTGGGGAGGGCCGCAGGCTGGCCTCTGTCTCAGGTGTCCC
>NW_027894566.1:0-240 GCF_054177405.1 Leptonychotes weddellii | reverse complement strand
GGCATCATATAGAATATGCTGAAGAATGTTCCACTCTTTTAAGGACTTTAGATCTAAAAGAGTACTGATTACATAGCTATCCGCTCCATTGCACAGACCACAGATCAGAAATCATGTCACAGTCAGACTTACACAAAAAGAACAGAAATAATCTTGCAGAAGACTAGAGGAAGGTATTTCTTTCTGCAATTACTTTCCTTCACAACCAGAAAATAAAAGGGATAGATCAAGTATTTATGC
>NW_027894565.1:0-240 GCF_054177405.1 Leptonychotes weddellii | reverse complement strand
CTTTCCTGCCTGACTTATTTCACTTAGCATTACTCCCTCTGGATCTATCCACGTTTTCACCAATGACAAGGTTTTGTTCTTTTTATGGCTGAGTAATATTCCATTGTGTGTATACATACACCATATTTTCTTTATCTATTCATCTATAAATGGTCACTCATGTTGCTTCTATATCTTGGCTATTATAAGTAAGGCTGCAGTTAACATAAGGTACATATATCTTTTCAAATTAGTTTTTTT
>NW_027894564.1:0-240 GCF_054177405.1 Leptonychotes weddellii | reverse complement strand
GGGGGTTTGTCTAGTCACCTGGGTCCCTGGCCCTGCCCACCTGCTTGGCTCTCCCCGCCCAGCACACCTGGAGCTGCCAGCTCTCTGGGTGTTGTCTTGGATCCCCCAGGAGAGAAGCTGGTGAATGTTTTCTCTTAAAATGCTCTCATTCCTGGAGGTCCCAAGAGATCCCATGAGAGTCAGCTTGGATTGTTTCCCCTGTGAGGTTCATAACGTAAAGCCCAAGCTAGTGGGTAGCAG
>NW_027894563.1:0-240 GCF_054177405.1 Leptonychotes weddellii | reverse complement strand
ACACACACACACACACACACACATTCTCTGATTGGTTTGAGGCTCCTCTCTGGAATCACCACGGCTCTGATAAGCTGAGTGTGAAAAACACCACACTAGTGAATTCTCTGAAGTATGTTGCTATGGTCTAAATGTTTGTGCCCCCCCAAATCCATACATTAAATCCTAATTCCCACTGTAGTGGTAGTAGGAGGTGGGAGGTGATTAGGTCAGAAGAGTGGAACCCTCGAGAATGGGATT
>NW_027894562.1:0-240 GCF_054177405.1 Leptonychotes weddellii | reverse complement strand
GACAATGATAGGGCATCTAATCCCTGTGTTCATAGTCATTGTCTAGTTTATAAAATAGATCCATATACATTATTTCCCATAAAAAACATTCTAAATGATCCTTCTAATTATCAGGTAGTGTTTCCTTCTAATTATCGGTAAATGTGTGTGTATACATACACACACATTTATAATGTTCTAAAAGAGTTTATCATATTTACATTAATATAATGCCCTAAAGAATTGTAGGTGTGTGTAGTG
>NW_027894561.1:0-240 GCF_054177405.1 Leptonychotes weddellii | reverse complement strand
ATTTTTTAAAGATACCAGATTCTATTCACTTTGGTGACCTACTTATTAAACTGGTCAGTACACTTCTCTTGTGTTTTTTGAAGAAGTTAGAAAGAATTGTGACTTCTCTGTGGATTTATGAAGGGAAAAGAAGTGGGGAGGTGAGGACAACTTCCTTCCATTTTGTAATATTTATTCAGAAAAACCTATGTTATCTCTATGTATGGAAGTAGTTTATCAATTCTTTAGGAAAAGAACACT
>NW_027894560.1:0-240 GCF_054177405.1 Leptonychotes weddellii | reverse complement strand
TCATTGTGCATAGTATTCGCTCAGTATCTCTCCAGAGCAGCTGATGGTAGCCGTCTGTCCCAGGGACACTGACACCGAGGGAGACTGAGTCAGCGCACTGGAGGCCACGGAGCCTGAAGAGACAGAAGAGGAGCGGTTGGTGTGAGGTTCAGGGGCTCATCCCAGGCACCCAGTACTGAGTCTGTGCTGGTCTAGCTCGTGGTTCCCTTCAGACCCCGCTCAGTCCTGATGCGGCTGAGT
>NW_027894559.1:0-240 GCF_054177405.1 Leptonychotes weddellii | reverse complement strand
ATGACCATGCTGGCTTTGAAACCTAAAGTCACTGCCTGCGGATTGTAATTCTGCAAATGAATTTTGGGGGGTTTGTTTTGCGGACACTCACTGACCATTACAAGGTGTCAGGCTCTGCTAGATGCTGAGACAAGTATCAAGCCTGAAGTGATCTTTGGTAAGAAAAGGTACTCTGTTAAAGACAGATATTACAGTTCTGATGATAATTTGATGATTCATAAATTAAGAATAGGTTTTTAT
>NW_027894558.1:0-1562 GCF_054177405.1 Leptonychotes weddellii | reverse complement strand
AACTCCCTCAGTGGTATGCTATTAGACATTCAACAATAGGCTCTTACCGGGGGGAAGGGGAGTGAAGTCCTGATTTGTAGCATTTGCCTGTGTCTGTGCTACAAATGCCCCACCATGGTCGATTTTAAGATATCAAAGCAATATCATTGAACATGGAGTTGAGAAGAAATGAACATAATCAACTTCTACAACCTGGTAATAGGCAAGTCCCCCCCCCACACACACACCACTGGGGTTCCCTAAAAAAGTGACAGTTAAACTATCTACCAAAGAATGAATCTAACTTAACTAACAATGATGGGAATAAAGAACATTCTAGAAGAGCAGTCTGCTTATCAAAAGTTCTCAACCTGGAAGAGTTTCCTTATTTGAAGAACTAAGGAAGAATGTAGCGAGAGCTTAAATGCTAAGGGGACAGAAATTCAAAAGGAGAGAATGAGGCATCAGAAAGGGCTCAGGCTATTCAGACTGCAAACATTATTCTAGGCTCTGGGGATACCAGAGTAAAGCAGAGATACAGTCTCTAGCTCATGGTGCTCACAGGGCCCTTCATGCAATGTTAAGAATTTAGAGATTGGCCTAAAGCAAAAGGAAATCACTGAATCATTATTGGGAGGAAAATAACAATTTGTGTTTTTAAAAGATAGCTGTTCTTTGGATAAATTCATTTTAAAAAGCAGATGAATGTGTGGGGAGAAATGAGTTCAGACAATATTACTCAACTGTGTATCAATTCTTTATTCTATAAAATAAAAATAACAGTACCTTTATCACAGTTGTTTGAGATTAATTCAATATATATAAATTGTTTAAAGGTAGTCAGCACATAATAAGCACTCAAAAAATGTCAACTACTTTTTTATACTGCTTTTCTTCTTTTTCTTTTATGTTGTCTTATTGTTATATAAAACACAGGAAGATGTCTGTGATGGAGATGCAGATTTGAAAGGGGTCATCATATGTATGGTGTTTGAAGTCATAGGAGAAGACAATATTGCTAAAGAAACAATGGTGAATGAGAAGAGAAAGAGGGTGGACCCAGGTCAAAGCCATGTAGAGTTCCAAAATTTGAAGATTGACTAGAAATGAAGGAACCTTCTTCCTTTGGCAGTAAGCTTATGTCATAAAATATGGAAATGACAGGTTCTGTCTACAGAACTACGTTGAGCTCACACCTGGATTATGGATTCATTTCTAAGGTCATCATTATTAGAAGTATGTAGAAAATATGTAGAAAAACTGGATAGAGTTCAGAGAGAAGTAATGAAAATGACTAATGACTTGAGGTTGATGGATTTATGAGGAAATATTAAAAACCAGAATGTGCTTCAACAAAGACTATGGGGAGAATGGGTCTAATTAATTTCCTAGAGTTTTTTGAAAAGAGTAAACATGGAGGAAAAAAATAATTATTTTCTTCAGACTGGGAAAAGAAAAAGCAAAAACTATATACATATCAGCCTATTAGCCCAAATATTAGAAGAGGAAACTCTAACATGGAGAATATTCATTTTGTGGAAAAAGTTTTCAAGGAAACTGGTAAGAAATTACATTTTGAGACA
>NW_027894557.1:0-240 GCF_054177405.1 Leptonychotes weddellii | reverse complement strand
CTTGGCAGGGAGTCTGCTTCTCCCTCTGACCCTCCTCCCTTTCATGCTCTCTGTCTCTCATTCTCTCTCTCTCAAATAAATAAATAAAATCTTTAAAAAAAAAAAAAAAAAAAAAACACTGCAAATACATTCCTTCCTAAGTTGTGAAATCAAATGACTGAATTTAGAGCAGGTAGAGCACACTATAAGCCCTCAAAAATTTTTTCACTTATTATTTTTGTTACTTAAATGTTGATAGGT
>NW_027894556.1:0-240 GCF_054177405.1 Leptonychotes weddellii | reverse complement strand
GCCACTCAGTAACTGAACCCTCCGCCGCGATGCCGAGACAAGTGACAGGTGACAGGACAGGTATTAGCTTTCCCATTTTACATGGGAAGGGAGTGCGGAGAGGAGAAGGGACTGGCCCAAGGTCCCAAGGCTGACATGTGAGCACACAGGACCCAAGGACACGTGCTTGCTCGGGGCATGTTCCTAGTTCCACCTTACAGCTCTGAAAAATAATTTTCTTTCCAGCGATGCTCTTCCTCT
>NW_027894555.1:0-240 GCF_054177405.1 Leptonychotes weddellii | reverse complement strand
GGAAAACTTCCAAACTCGTTTTATGAGGCAGCATTACCTTGAGTCCAAAATCAGACAAAGACCCCATCAAAAAGGAGACGTACAGACCAATATCCTTGATGAACATGGATGCAAAAATTCTCACCAAAATACTAGCCAATAGGATCCAACAGTACATTAAAAGGATAATCACCACGACCAAGTGGGATTTATTCCTGGGTTGCAAGTTTGGTTCAACATCTGCAAATCAATCAATGTGAT
>NW_027894554.1:0-240 GCF_054177405.1 Leptonychotes weddellii | reverse complement strand
TTTTCGTCTTCGTTGTTGATTCAGTGTCAAGTAAAAAAAAAAAAACAAAACAAAATAAAACGTTATTTCGGTTACAGAATTTGTCCTCTGCCTCTCTGAGTCAGCCAGTCACACTCTTTCCAGGTGCCCTGACGTGTTCCATGGCCAACTGTCAGTATGGCTGTGATGTTGTCAAAGGACAGATACGGTGCCAGTGCCCCTCTCCTGGCCTACAGCTGGCTCCCGATGGGAGGACCTGTG
>NW_027894553.1:0-240 GCF_054177405.1 Leptonychotes weddellii | reverse complement strand
TGCTTAGCCTCCCCCCACCTCCCAGGTCTCCGGAGGGTTACAGAGCTGATGGCTTCCTGCAGTCTGTGGGTCACTGGGGCTGAGCGCCCAGGCTCAGCAGGTCCTGGACTGGCCTGCCTGGGGCTCCGTGGGGGCCAGACACGCTTCCACACGCCCCCCACCCATGCAGAGGTGCACCTGTCCCAGGCACGTGGCCGGCTCATGCTGACCCCTGAGCCAGGACAGGCTCTTGTCCTCAGC
>NW_027894552.1:0-240 GCF_054177405.1 Leptonychotes weddellii | reverse complement strand
GTTCCCCAAATAAGATATCAGAGAGCAGATACCAAGAAGGTCAGAGAAAATGCTAGACACATAAATGATTAATACTAAATGAATAAGGGCGCCTGGGTGGCTCAGTCAGTTAAGCATCTGGCTCTGGTTTTCAGCTCAGGTCATGATCTCAGGGTTGTAAGATCAAGCCCTACATCGGGACACGACGGGCATGGAGCCCACATAAGATTCTCTCTCTCCCTCTTACTCCGCCCCTCACCC
>NW_027894551.1:0-240 GCF_054177405.1 Leptonychotes weddellii | reverse complement strand
ATCTAGTGACAGCCTACAAAAGATGCTAAGTATGGTTTGGTTTTTTGGTTGGGGGGTTTTTTGTTTTTGTTTTTGTTTTTTAGTTTTCATTACTCTCATTCTTTGATTCCTTCCACAGAGCCCAAATCACTAATTCAAAACTTCTTACCGCACTTGGAATTCTTAAATGTCAGGATTTTAAATAAGGCAGAAAAGCTCACCAAATCCTCTTAATTAATCTAAATAGCATGTTTTCCTTTT
>NW_027894550.1:0-240 GCF_054177405.1 Leptonychotes weddellii | reverse complement strand
TAATATCCTTTACATCTTTTAGGCTTATTTGTTAGCAGTCGCTAAAGACTGTGGAGTATGGGCAAATTTTAATAGGACAGACTCCTTCTTTAAGGTAGAACCTGGAAATTCCATGATATGGAGGAGAATCCCTCCTACCTTGTTGCTGCTACAATGTAATTATAGAGATGTATTTTATTTTCACCCATTTGACTACAGGCATTTTAAAATCACCAAATTATCTTTTATAAAGATCCTTAC
>NW_027894549.1:0-240 GCF_054177405.1 Leptonychotes weddellii | reverse complement strand
TATTAGTCAAAACATTCTGGGGGCACCTGGGTGGCTCAGTCGTTAAGCGTCTGCCTTCGGCTCAGGTCATGATTCCAGGGTCCTGGGATCGAGCCCCGCATCGGGCTCCCTGCTCGGCCAGGAGCCTGCTTCTCCCTCTCCCACTCCCCCTGCTTGTGTTCCCCTCTCTCGCTGTGTCTCTCTCTGTCAAATAAAAAAATAAAAATAAAAAAATAAACCATTCTAAAAGAGTAAAACACT
>NW_027894548.1:0-240 GCF_054177405.1 Leptonychotes weddellii | reverse complement strand
TTTAGTAGCTTTCTACTAATAAAATTTCAATCCTATTTCAAAATGATTATAACAAAGAGGCTTACAATTAAGTTTCACAAAAATTCCAAGTATAATGAAATTATATTTGTAACTTACATAAACTGCAAAAAAGGTAGTGGTTCAAATGTACGTCTTTCAATAGATTGTATTTTATTGCAGGATAAATCTCTAGGAAAAGTAAAAGGAAAATATTGCCTCAATTATCTATTCGATATCTAA
>NW_027894547.1:0-1562 GCF_054177405.1 Leptonychotes weddellii | reverse complement strand
AGTGCCAAGCAAATCCCAGGCAACCAGGATAAATCCCCAAAAGTAACTGAGGAGGATTCTTTTATGAACTCATGGATTTAAACATATTTGGTGTGTTTCAGTCTATTGGATTCATGATCTTATTGATGTGGGAATTGTCCCATCTTTACCAGCAGAAATCTTTTCAGGCTGGCTCCTGGTCTTTTTGACATGGCCTCTGTGGTCTGTGATAGCTTCCTAGTTTTCTGGGAGAAAGAGATATTCTAGGCTCATTTGTACACTTTCTCCCCCAGAAATGGAATCAGCCATGTGTGATTAATGGTAGGTGTGTTTTCTCTTTCCAGTTCTAATGTTTTTATTATTTTACCGCACTCATTAAGACATTTAGTGAAATGTAGAATAAAAAGAATAAAATTGGAAATCTTTGTCTTTTTCAAATTTTTAAGGGCATGCTTTTCACATCTCCCTTTGAAAACAAATTCAAAGATTCCCTTTGCCAGGTTAAGGAAGCTCCCTTTCCTTCCTAGCGAAAAGACTTTATAAATACTATGTTAAACTTGACCAAATCACTTTCCTGCATTTAGTGAGAGAATTTTATAGCTAATGTCTTTATGTGCAGTATGGTGCACTGCTATTAAGCACTCTTCATACTCCTGAAATAAATCCTAATCGATCATGGTGCACTGGTAATACTTTTTAATATCCAATGCTGGTTTGGTAATATTTTTAGGAGTAGTCATTGCTTTTCATATGTAATATTGGTCTATAATTTTCATGTATCATTCATCTGTTTATTTTTGTCTTTGTGGTTCTCTTGGTTTCATAAAATGTGTTGAGTAGTAGTCTTCCTGTTTTCATTTTTCTCAGTACTCAGGTATGGAAATTATTGGTCTTGGGTTTGATGTAACCTGCCTGTGAAACCATATGTATGTATAGAGTTTTGAATTTCTTTAATTTACATATAAATTCAAGTTTTCAATTTTTTCTTGTCAGTTTTGCTAGACTATAATTTTTAGAAAGTTTTACATTTTGTTCAAGTTTTCAAATTTATTTGTATGACTTTATTCCTTGCATTGTCTTATAATTATTTAAATTTTTACTATGTAGTTATACTCTTCCTTTACACAACATTTTTCTGTCTTGTTTATTTCTTGACAAATCTTATTAGAGAATTGTCCATTTTCTGATTCTTTTCAAAGAACCATTTAAAATTGATTCTTTCCTTTGCTTTGTTGTCTTTATTTCCTTAATTTCAGCTCTTATTATTACTGTTTTCTTCCTCCTCTTATTCTCTTTTAAAACTTTCTGATTGAATGTTTCACTCATTACGTTCAGTCTTTTTGTTTTGATCTATTTTTTAAGGCTATAAAGTTTTCTCTGTGTACTGCTTAGGTTCATCGCACAAGTTTTAAAATGTGGACCTTTCATGATTGTTCAGCTGTAAATATTTTAACAATTTAATTGTAATTTCTTTTTTGGTTCATAAACTATTTAGGAGTGTATTTCTTTTTATTTGAAATTGGCTTTTTATTAATAGTATCTAACTTTGTTCACTGTAGTGAAAGAACCTGATCTGTATGATA
>NW_027894546.1:0-240 GCF_054177405.1 Leptonychotes weddellii | reverse complement strand
TTCCCCAATGTGCCCACAGACTGAGCAACCCAACATGCCTCGAACTCACCAGTCTTCCCCCATAACTGTTCTTTAATCAAGTTCTTATCCTGGTTGTCACTGACATTACCTGCCCAAGTTAGCTATCAGGACATCATTCTAAATTTCTCCTGTTTTCATCCATCACAGTCCTGTGGGATCCCAATAATGACCCCCCCCCAACTACTGTCTCAATCCAGGCCATTATCATCTCTCCCCCAG
>NW_027894545.1:0-240 GCF_054177405.1 Leptonychotes weddellii | reverse complement strand
CTCCAGGATCATGACCTGAGCCGAAGGCAGTCGCTTAACCCACTGAGCCACCCAGGCGCCCTATATACCTTTATTTAAAAAATACTTTATTGCTGGGGTGCCTGGGTGGCTCAGTGGGTTAAGTGTCTGACTTTGGCTCAGGTCATGATCTTGGGGTCCTGGGATGGAGCCCTGCTCATTGGGCTCTGCACTCAGCAGGCAGTCTCTCTCTCTCTCCCTCTGCCCCTGCTCGTGTTCTCT
>NW_027894544.1:0-240 GCF_054177405.1 Leptonychotes weddellii | reverse complement strand
GTCATTGTTAGGAGGGGCAGAGCCCCACAGGGCGACTCGCTGCAAGGAGGCTGAAGCCAGCCAGGGCTTCCGCCCAAAGCACATCAAATTCTTCCATCTCCAGTCACTGGACCACCGGCTCCTTCATCTGCACACCTGGCCCCCGCACCCGTTCCGTCCACCATCCAGCCGAGTTCAAGTCACCAGGGCCAAAGCAGCTGCTGTTGCTGGATGAAGCACACCTTCCTCTAAGCCGGGACT
>NW_027894543.1:0-240 GCF_054177405.1 Leptonychotes weddellii | reverse complement strand
GCCATTCATCAAAGAGACTGTCCTTTCCCCACTGTGTATTTTTGCCTTTTAATGGTGTCTTTTAATGATCAGAAGTTTCTCATTTTGATGAAATGTAATTTATCAGTTTTTTTATTTTGTAATTTTTTTGGGCGGGCTTAAAAACTTTTCCTACTCCAAGTTATAGAGATATTCTTTCCTCCAGTTGTATTATGGTTTTAACCTTTACATTTAGATCCATGATCCATCTCTAATTAATTT
>NW_027894542.1:0-240 GCF_054177405.1 Leptonychotes weddellii | reverse complement strand
CTTGTTGTAAGACTTTTATCTTATGTAGCTCAGGGCTTGGATAGAAGTGATGCCTCCTCACCTCCCCTGGAATCTCAGCCTTTGGAAGCAGAGTGGATTGCCTATTCAGAGGGTGCTGGGGCAGGTGACTCCTGTCACATGCACTGTTCAGCTGATGTCTGGGTGGGCCTCAGAAACCTCCAACTCTTGGGAGTGATAGAGTCTTAAGGAATTTTTAGAGGCTCCTTTGGTTGGATATTT
>NW_027894541.1:0-240 GCF_054177405.1 Leptonychotes weddellii | reverse complement strand
GGGTCAGTGGTTCTATCAACTCTCTCATCCATACTGCCATCACGTTTCAACTGCCCATGTGCAAAAACAAGTATATTGATCACATATCATGTGAAATTTTAGCTGTGGTCAGACTAGCCTGTGTGGACACCTCCTCCAACAAGATCATAATCATGGTTTCTAGCATTGTTCTGCTGATGACACCTTTCTGCCTGGTTCTCCTGTCCTACATCCAGATCATCTCCACCATCCTAAAGATCC
>NW_027894540.1:0-240 GCF_054177405.1 Leptonychotes weddellii | reverse complement strand
AGTGAAGTGTGCTTTCTGGTGACCAGCCTTGCCAATTAACTGGGTGCCCTGTGCTCTGGTGGAACTCTATGTCACCGTATGCCATTTTGAGATGGACCCAGTGCTCTCTTCGCTCAGAGGTTCTACAAGCTGAGTGTATGCAATGCCTAAAATGTCTCAGAGCAGTTGAATGTGCCTCAGCTCAGATTTTTCACTCCAAGCTCTAGATTAAGGAAGCCAACTTTGGACAGAACAAAACCT
>NW_027894539.1:0-240 GCF_054177405.1 Leptonychotes weddellii | reverse complement strand
ATAAGAATAAAAAAAATAAATTAAAAAAAAAAAGAAAAAAAAAAAAAGAACTCTTTTGCCCAAACCACTCCCTCCAGAACCAGTATCTCATAGGATGGTTAGACTATGGTGTTTGCTATGAAATTGATGTTTTGTTGAGAGAACTGTAGTCAGTCATTGGAGCTTTTGATTGTAGTTAAAGTTACCCCAAATGGGATGAACCAAGCATGTAAAATGGGAAATACCTTTAATCAGAACATT
>NW_027894538.1:0-240 GCF_054177405.1 Leptonychotes weddellii | reverse complement strand
TAAAAGAAGTACTGCTCTTCCATAAGAAATTAACTCAAAACGCTTAAAATTCCAGGCATTGGGTCTGGGGGTATGAAGTTAATGAGCAGAGGTGGAAGCTAGTAGAAGGGGAGCAGGTTCATACTGAATTATACCTAAGTCTACACTTCTTCCCACTTCAATTAGTGTATGTTTTTTGAAAAAAGTTAAGGTAATTATCCATAGCTCTTACTCCATCTGTTGGTATGATTTAGAGGCTGT
>NW_027894537.1:0-240 GCF_054177405.1 Leptonychotes weddellii | reverse complement strand
TCTGCTCACTAGCTATAGAGACCAAGGGGATTTGGCTAATAGTTATCTAGACAGATAAATTACTTGATAAATGTATTTACTTCACATGCCGAAATTGGAGACATCTTCTAGTCCTTTAGGAATTCACCCTTTCGGCGTGGTGTTCCCCAAAGTCACCTCTCTCTGTGTTTACACAGTTGACCAGCAAGCACATCTTGACTGTAGAACTTCATTTATCTCAGCAGCTCCTCACTGCATTGC
>NW_027894536.1:0-1562 GCF_054177405.1 Leptonychotes weddellii | reverse complement strand
TGGGGTGGCAATCCTTATATCAGACAAATTAGATTTTAAACCAAAGACTATAATAAGAGATGAGGAAGGACACTATATCCTACTTAAAGTGTCTATCCAACAAGAAGATCTAACAATTGTAAATATTTATGCCTCTAACATGGGAGCAGCCAATTATATAAGCCAATTAATAACAAAAGCAAAGAAACACATCAACAACAATACAATAATGGTATGGGACTTTAACACCCCCTCACTGAAATGGACAGATCGTCTAAGCAAAAGATCAACAAGGAAATAAAGACTTTAAATGACACACTGGACCAAATGGACTTCACAGAGAGATTCAGAACATTCCATCCCAAAGCAACAGAATACACATTCTTCTCTAGTGTCCATGGAACCTTCTCCATAACAGACCACATCCTAGGTCACAAATCAGGTCTCAATTGGTACCAAAAGATTGGGATCATTCCCTGCATATTTTCAGACCACAATGCTTTGAAACTAGAACTCAATCACAAGAGGAAAGTAGGAAAAACTCAAATACATGAAGGCTAAAGAGCATCCTACTAAAGAATGAATGGGTCAATCAGGAAATTAAAGAAGAATTAAAAAAATTCATGGAAGCAAATGAAAACACAACTGTTCAAAGTCTTTGGGATGCAGCAAAGGTGGTCCTAAGAAGAAAGTCTATAGCAATACAAGCCTTTCTCAAAAAACAAGAAATATCTCAAATACACAAACTAACCCTACACCTAAAGGAGCTGGAGAAAGGACAACAAATAAAGCCTAAACCCAGCTGGAGAAGAGAAATAATAAAGATCAGAGCAGAAATCAATGAAATAGAAACCAAAAGAACAGTAGAACAGATTAATGAAACTAGGAGCTGGTTCTTTGAAAGAATTAATAAGATTGATAAACCCTTGGCCAGACTTATCAAAAAGAAAAGAGAAAAGACCCAAATAAATAAAATCATGAATGAAAGAGGAGAGATCACAACCAACACCAAAGAAATACAAACAATTATAAGAACATAATATGAGCAACTCTATGGCAGCAAATTAGATAATCTGGAGGAAATGGATGCTTTCCTAGAGCTGTATCAAGTACCAAAATTGAACCGGGAAGAAAGAGAAAACCTGGACAGACCTATAACCACTAAGGAAATTGAAGCAGTCATCAAAAATCTCCCAACAAACAAAAGCCCAGGGGCAGATGGTTTCCCTGGGGAATTCTACCAAACATTTAAAGAAGAATTAATACCTATTCTTCTGAAACTGTTCCAAAAATAGAAATGGAAGGAAAACTTCCAAACTCGTTTTATGAGGCCACCATTACCTTGATCCCCAAACCAGACAAAGACCCCATCAAAAAGGAGAATTACAGACCAATATCCTTGATGAACATGGATGCAAAAATTCTCACCAAAATACTAGCCAATAGGATCCAAGAGTACATTAAAAGGATTATTTACCATGACCAAGTGATATTTATCACTGGGCTGCAAGGTTGGGTCAACAACCGCAAATCAATCAATGTGATACAATACACTAATAAAAGAAAGAACAAGAACCATATGA
>NW_027894535.1:0-240 GCF_054177405.1 Leptonychotes weddellii | reverse complement strand
GGGGACAACAGGGCCGGGAAGGAAGATCCTGGCGCAGGAGCGGAGCTGCCAAACCCGAAGGTCTGTGAACAGACGACAGAGGAGCAGAAGGCCAAGAGTGGCTCTTCGAAGAGTGTAATAAAGTGGGAAATTACAAACCGCCAGCATCGAGACGAGGAAGGGGACATCTTCAGAGCAAACGCTGAAAAGGAGTAGGAACGACTGCATCTCCATCGTGCCAGGAAAACATTTATTCGTACT
>NW_027894534.1:0-240 GCF_054177405.1 Leptonychotes weddellii | reverse complement strand
TTTAAAAAACAACAACAACAACCTGGTTTTTCTCAATACACCTTTAAGGGTTTTAAATTGTTTCATATCTGGTCAAGTTGAGATTTTTAAGAACCTCATTTTTAATTTGTAATAAAAAGTTTACAACTTGATTTTTTCAAAAAAATCAACAAACGGCAAGCACCCGTTAATAAAGGTCTTAAATAATTGTCAAAAAAACACCAAAAACAAAACATGACCTTTTTTGCAGCTTCTCTAGTG
>NW_027894533.1:0-240 GCF_054177405.1 Leptonychotes weddellii | reverse complement strand
TGGTTTTCTGGATGGAGCAGACAGTGTGCTTTCTGAGTCATTGGGAAGGGCCCTCTGCCTCCCCCACTCCCTTGAAGGTATTCATTTTGTTGACTGAAACCTTTTCCCCTTATAAAAACAAGCAAGCATAAAGCCCTGACAGCCATTTACATGTTAGTATAAACAAATATATAAGGTTATTGCCTTAGAGCAGGTTTTTTGAGAAAGAGGCAAGCATCATGAAACAGGGTCTACCTTATG
>NW_027894532.1:0-240 GCF_054177405.1 Leptonychotes weddellii | reverse complement strand
CAACAAAATAAGATTTATGCTTTCTGATTTTATCTTGATACAATTAGAATCATTGAGTATATACTATTTATCTTTCAGTCAACTCTATGGTTGATTCATTCACGTTGTGTGCAATTTTTTTTCATCATACAGCATTCCTTTGTACAAATAACTTATTGATCTATTCTACAGTAAATAGCTAGTTAGGTTTTCTGGCTTGAGGCTACTGCAAATAATGATTCAATGACCATTCTCATGCAT
>NW_027894531.1:0-240 GCF_054177405.1 Leptonychotes weddellii | reverse complement strand
GTTATGATCTCAGGGTTGTAGGATAGAGCCCCGAGTCAGGCTCTGTGCTCAGTGCTCACACGCTCTCTCCCCCTCTCCCTCTCACTGAAAAATAAATATTTTTTAAAAAGAGAGGAGAAAGCACACAGGCTCAATCTAAACCAGAAACAAATTTAAAAGGCAAACAATTTTTAATTTTTAAAAATCTAAATAATTCTGGCGTCAAAGTAAAAAAAAAATTAAGCATACCTCATATTGACT
>NW_027894530.1:0-240 GCF_054177405.1 Leptonychotes weddellii | reverse complement strand
TTCATCAGGGAGTCTGCTTCTCCCTCTACCCTTCCCCCCACTGTGATCTCCCTCTCTCTCTCTAATAAATAAATAAAATCTTTAAATAAGAATGTTCTGTGTAGGGATGCCTGTGTGGCTCAGACAGTTAAGTGTCTGCCTTCAGCTTAGGTCATGATCCCAGCGTCCTGGGATCGAGTCGCACATCAGGCAGGAGCTTCCTTCTTCTACCTGCTGCTCACCCTGCATGTACCCTCTCTC
>NW_027894529.1:0-240 GCF_054177405.1 Leptonychotes weddellii | reverse complement strand
GAAAACAGCAGCCCATTCTCAAGATACTTAACACCTGTTCAAAATTTGTCATAATTATATGTTTTATTATGTATAATATACATTATATATAATATGTAGACTTTAAAATATATAATTGTATTAAATAATATATTATGTATATTATATATTTTATATATAATATACTAATATATAGTGTGTAACACCATAATATATATATGATTTTAAGTATTATCTGTTTATATTATATATAATACATAT
>NW_027894528.1:0-240 GCF_054177405.1 Leptonychotes weddellii | reverse complement strand
TGAGGCATTGAGGAAGGATGCGTGAGAGCCTGAAGGCAGGTGGTAGTCCTGCAGGAAGAGACGTCCCACGATGAGTGCCATTCTGTTTGCACGCCCACCCTCCATCTTACTTTTCGTGAAGGTGGCATTTGAAGTAAGAGCCATAAGGTCATGGATGCTGTTGATGAGGGTCACCCATGCCTGGGATGGGTGGGTCTCATGGATGTGTTTATCGCTTGACTTCTTGGCCGTGCCTTGGGG
>NW_027894527.1:0-240 GCF_054177405.1 Leptonychotes weddellii | reverse complement strand
GTTCCCTGCTCAGCGGGGAGTCTGCTTCTCCCTCTGTCCCTCCCCCTACCTGTGCCCAACTCTCTGTCGGCCTCTATCTCAGATAAATAAAATAGTCAAAAAAGAAGTAACTTGCTCAATGTCATAGTAAATATTAGAACCAGATACAGACCTGAGTGTGTCTCTGAGGTCTGTGTTCTTTCTAAGTTTACCAAATATATACATAGCCCTCAAAATATCATAGATTAAATTACTTTAGCC
>NW_027894526.1:0-240 GCF_054177405.1 Leptonychotes weddellii | reverse complement strand
CATTTTTGCATATATACCAAATACATTTATACACATACAGATTTATTTTTCTTTTTTACAATCATGGATAGAATCATCCTTTACTAGTTGTTGTGTGAAATGCTTTCTTCATTTAAAAATATGATATGGAAATCTTTCCATTTCATTTTAGATAGATATTTAACCAGCTCCCAATTGGTGGACATTTAGTATGTTGAAATAGCTCACTATTATAAACAAGTCTCAAGTGAATGTGCATTG
>NW_027894525.1:0-1562 GCF_054177405.1 Leptonychotes weddellii | reverse complement strand
CCCAGCTATGTCTCCTGAACCCAGTTATAGTTCAATATCCATTCCATCAGGAGGTGACAGCTCCAACTCCAAGTAAGGATCAAGGTCAGCATCCAGCATCACCCAGTACCACATTTCATCATGTGGGCTTGGGGCTTACCATTCCTCCAGAACCTATTACAGAGCCTACACATTCTACAACCATGAAGAAGACTATAGCTCCTCCTCCAAAGGACCTTGAGGTGACACTTGCCCATCCAAAACAGGTTCAGAGTCAACGTCCAAACCTGACTAAAGTCACTGTTCCACCCATGAACCTGAAAATTACCGTACGTCCGCAACCAGCGTCATCTGAGACAGTTTTCCCCCCAACAACCCAGCATTCAGTGCTGCATTTTGTAAAATATACCCCAAAAAAGGCATATGCAACTTTGCGCAACCAGAAGAGAACGCTACCACGAACATCAACACATGTGAGCTCTGCACCTGCAAAAATGAGACGCTGTCGTGTACTGGTTTCAGCCCAGCAGGCCCCAGCTATATCTCCTGAGCCCCCTAAGGAAGCGGAACCTTCTCCCACACAGCCGGAGTCCCCAGCTCAGCCTTCAGAGCCTCCTGAGAAGGTAGAACCATCTCCAGCCCAGCAGGAAGCCCCAGCTCAGCCTTCAGAGCCCCCTAATGAGGCAGAACCTTTTCCAATCCAGGAGGAGGCCCTAGCTCAGTCTCCAGTTCACCAACAGGCCCCAGCTATATCTCCTGAGCCTGCTAAGGAGGTAGAACCTTCTCCAACCCAGCAGGAGGCCCCAGCTCAGGCCCCTGTCCCCCAGCAGGCCCCAGCTATATCTCCTGAGCCCCCCAAGGAAGTGGAACCTTCTCCCACACAGCCAGAGGCCCAGCTCAGCCTTCAGAGTCCCCTAATGAGGCAGAATCTTGTCCAACCCAGCAGGAGGCCCCAGCTCAGTCTCCTGTCCCCCAGCAGGCCCCAGCTATATCTCCAGAGCCCCCTAAGGAGGTAGAGCCTTCCACACAGCCAGAGGCCCCAGCTCAGCCTTCAGAATTCCCTAATGAGGCAGAATCTTCTCCAACCCAGCAGGAGGTCCCAGCTCAGTCTCTTGTCCCCCAGCAGGTCCCAGCTATATCTCCAGAGCCCCCTAAGGAGGTAGAACCTTCCACACAGCCGGAGGCCCCAACTCAGCCTTCAGAGCCCCCTGGGAAGTTAAAACCATCTCCAGCCCAGCAGGAAGCCCCAGCTCAGCCTTTCAGAGTCCTATTCAAGGACTGAACTGTGTTTCTTCACAGAAATTTCAAAGGAATTCTATTTCTGAGATCGATATAAATATATGGAAGGCATACCGTTGGACTGAGAAACTGTGAGTATATTCTGTCCAAATACAAATACAAAAAACTGAACTGCATTCTAAGATCCTTCTTGGTCCAGAATTTTGAAGTCAGTAGCTCTGAGGAAAGGTATTTCCCCCTCCATATCCCAATTCAACCTCTATTGATTGCAATTCTGTGTTTATTTTAAAAATTAAATTTGGCAGGCTCTCTTTAAAATTAGAGTCAATCTAAACTTATATTCT
>NW_027894524.1:0-240 GCF_054177405.1 Leptonychotes weddellii | reverse complement strand
CACGCGCCCCGTGGTCCTGCCCTCACTTGCGGGCAGATCCTGAGATCCTCCCACTGGGACTGAGGAGGCCCTTGTCAGAGCCACTACTGGAGACCTGAGACCACCCACCGGCCAGGGCATCCAGGAAGCCAGGTCTCCCGTGTCCCTGCCTGTCACAGTCCCGTCTTGAGAGCCCAGTTCTGGGAATCGGTCCCCTGCCGGGAAACTTCAGCTGACAGAGTATTGATCAGCCCATTGGCT
>NW_027894523.1:0-240 GCF_054177405.1 Leptonychotes weddellii | reverse complement strand
TTAATTTCAGCATAGGCAGATTTCAGAACAAGGAAACTTACTATAAATAAAGAGAAGCATTACATAAAAATACAGGACTCCATTCTGCAGGAAGATGTAACAATCCTTAACATATATACATCTAAACATGGAACATCAAAAATATGAGGCAACAACTGATAGAAGAGCAAAGAGAAATAGAAAAATTATATCATTATACCTGAAGACTTCAACATCTCTTTTTCAGTAATTGATGGATAG
>NW_027894522.1:0-240 GCF_054177405.1 Leptonychotes weddellii | reverse complement strand
TTTTTTTTTAGCATCCAAAACTATATCGTTTAATTATGAGCTATAATAACTTTTGTAACTGAAAGTAGATATTTTCAAAATTAATAAAAATTAAAATATGTAAATATATTTCTACTAACTCTATTAGAAAGCATTTAAAATAGCCAGAAAGTATATCCAATTGACTAACATTATATGTAATGCCAAAAAAAGCATTCAGGTTTAGAATTTTACATTTTGACTAAAAAATTTTTTAATGAA
>NW_027894521.1:0-240 GCF_054177405.1 Leptonychotes weddellii | reverse complement strand
TGTGCCTTGGTAAGACGTGCAACAGATCAGAATCGGAGGGTATTCAGGGTCCGAAATAAATATGCCATCCTTAAGATAGTAGTTTATAAAGAAGTAACCAACCTACTTTCTGATTTCTGGTTCAATGGGAATTCCTAACTATTTGCCCCCTGCCTAAGGGGCAATTAGCATGTTTAAGACCCTGTCATTTTCCTACTTAATTACTGAGAATTCACATGCATAAAAGGCTACTTGGTTCCT
>NW_027894520.1:0-240 GCF_054177405.1 Leptonychotes weddellii | reverse complement strand
GATGAGTGTCTTTGTTTTTAAGATTTTGGTTTTTTTTTTTTTTTTTTTTTTTTTAAGTAATCTCCACCCAGCGTGGGACTGGAACTCACAATGCGGGGATTAAGAGTCGCCTGCTCCACTGATTAAGCCAGCCAGGCACCCCAGTGCCTTTTTTTTTTTTTTTAAAGATTTTATTTATTTATTTATTTGAGAGAGAGAATGAGAGAGAGAGAGAGAGCGCGCGCGCACGCATGAGAAGGG
>NW_027894519.1:0-240 GCF_054177405.1 Leptonychotes weddellii | reverse complement strand
TGAAAGTGTCTTATAATTTCTAAATCATGCTTTGCCTTATGCTGTTCTACCAATCTGGAATGATCTATGTCACCTGCCACTTTATTCCATGTCGAATTTAGACAATTTCAAATGTCACTTGTTTAATAAAAACTTTTGTAATCCTATTAAATATAATTATGTCCATCTCTGCATTTGGTTTATACCTCTATTGAGTACTTTTAAGTTATCTTGTCTTGTAGGTACCAGTGAACTTTATTG
>NW_027894518.1:0-240 GCF_054177405.1 Leptonychotes weddellii | reverse complement strand
GAAGAGATTAATTAATTATTTTTTAAAAGACTTTTTTAGGAGAGTTTTAGGTTCACAGAAAAATTGAAGTGTCGGAGCATTCCCATATGCTCCCTACACCCCCACAGGAATAGCCTCTGCTGTTATCAACATCGCTCACAGTCTATTTTAGGGTTCACTCTTGATATTGTACATTTTGTGGGTTTGGACAAAATTATAACGACATGCATCTACCATTAGAGTATTGTACAGAGTAGTTTC
>NW_027894517.1:0-240 GCF_054177405.1 Leptonychotes weddellii | reverse complement strand
TGGACTCTGAGAAATAAACTGAGGGTTCTAGA
The DNA here is from genome assembly GCF_054177405.1 of Leptonychotes weddellii. Lineage (NCBI taxonomy): Eukaryota > Metazoa > Chordata > Mammalia > Carnivora > Phocidae > Leptonychotes > Leptonychotes weddellii. The sequence continues at coordinate 208 of NW_027894517.1, read as the reverse complement.
GGGGAGGGAGGTGGAGGGGTGAGTTAGCCTGGTGATGGGTATTAAGGAGGGTACAAATTGAATGGAGCACTTGGTGTTATACGCAAACAATGTATCGTGGAACACTACATCAAAAACTAATGATGTAATGTATGGTTATTAACATAACATAATAAAATAAAAAAAAAGATAAAAAAATATGCAAGTAATTCCTCATACCTATTAGGGA
>NW_027894516.1:0-240 GCF_054177405.1 Leptonychotes weddellii | reverse complement strand
TGCTGAGCGGTCATATAGTCATACAGAGAGCCACACGCGAGGACCCCAGAACAGTGACGCCTCCCGCGCCACACGGAGAGCCCCCAACGGTACCTGGTAGGCTAGAGGGACACGTCTGGAATCACATCGCGTTCTTTTCTGGCCACACTGGTGTGAGGGGACAAATTCCTATGGGGAGAAAAAGGGAAAACTTCACAAATTCATGGAAATTGAACCACAACTATAGCACAATCAATGGAT
>NW_027894515.1:0-240 GCF_054177405.1 Leptonychotes weddellii | reverse complement strand
GCTTTCTTGGATTTCCATTATTACCCAAAGGATTTTCTTTAGTTTTTCTTCTGAAGATCCTGTGCTAAGGGAGAAGGCTAACTCTTGTTGAATCCAGAGCTATAGGAATGTCATTCTCTTCTCTGCCACAATCTCACTGGCTTCCCCCACTCCCTCATCTGGGCTGGAGGCAGAAGCCTATATAACTGTTAAATTTAAACTAATCGGGATGCCTGGGTGGCTCAGTCGGTTAAAGCATCT
>NW_027894514.1:0-1562 GCF_054177405.1 Leptonychotes weddellii | reverse complement strand
ACAAGCAGGGGGAGCAGCAGAGGGAGAGGGAGAAGTAGGCTCCCCGCCGAGCAGGGAGCCGGATGCGGGGCTCGATCCCAGGACCCTGGGACCATGACCTGAGCCGAAGGCAGACGCTTAACCGACTGAGCCACCCAGGCGCCCCAAAACAATTTTTTTTATTAAGTAAACACTACCTCCAACGTGGGGCTTGAACTCATGGCCTCAAGATCAAGAGTGACATGCTCTACCAACTGAGCCAGCTGGGTGCCCCTATTTGTTTTATTCTTGAGTCTAGATGTATGTCTTATCTTCAGTATTGGTATCAGGATCTTGGTGAGTTCTTTGGATCTGATGACATTAGTTTCTTTGTAAGCTCAAGGGAACTTCCTTCAATTATTTTTTAAATTTTATTATTCTCTTTGTATGTTTTCCTTGCACTTTTATTAAACAGATAAGCATTTTTTAGGCCTCTTAACTTTTTCTCATGATTCTTGTCTCCCTTACTGACATTTTACTCTATATTCTGATAAGTGTAATAGTTATACAATTTACAGTCTCAACACAGGTGTGCAACAAAAATAACATCTTAAAATTTTATTTTAACTCAACTCAATCTTTTTTGTCACTGAAAGTAAAAGAAAGAAAAAAAGAATGTTTTTCAACCCAAGGCAATTTAGTTTTACTTTTTTAAAAAAATTTTAGCCTTATTTTTAAAATTTGTTACATTTTATTATTCTCTTTTTTAATTTTGTTATCCCTTTTTAAAAAAGTAATCTCTACACCCAGTGTGGGGCTTTGAACTCACAATCCCAAGGTCAAGAGTCAGACGCTCTACAGACTGCACCAGCCAGATGCCCCAAAGGAACCCAGTTTTAAACCTGGCCCATTCAGAATTCCAAATCGGTTCAAAATTCTCTCTCTTCTTTATTCCCTCTTTCTCCTGGGAATGATCTAAATTCTCAGAGGATTTATGTATCATCCTGGCACTGGGAGTAGGACATTTAGTACAACTAATTCCCTCTGTTCTCACTATCCTCTGCAGAGGGAGCTAGTTGTTTCTGGTTCCTCTTGTCATGCGCTCCTATGGGCTGCTGTCCTCGCCATGGCTTCTCTCTTAAAACACATACTCTGCATTCTTTTTGTAGGGCCCTAAGGCTCCTTTGGTTTTCCATTCCTCTCATCAGTTTTTTATACTGAGGTGTCAGTGTTCTGTGGAAGTGTTCTTGGTCCCCCTGTCTAGACACATCCATCAACCATTGGCGGTATGTTGCTCTGCAGCTGTGTTGGATGCAGAGACTCTCTAGTGGGCTTGCCACCACCCAAGAGAGTGAGGTACAGGTACCCGGTCTTCCGGACTTCTACAAAATGAGATTGGGGCTTACATCACTTACTCACCCCTCTGGGAGTCATCCTGGGTTGGAGGGTGCTGGGACACACTGACCTCTTTTTTTTTTTATTCTTATGTTAATCCCCATACATTACATCATTAGTTTTAGATGAAGTGTTCCATGATTCATTGTTTGTGCATAACACCCAGTGCTCCATGCAGAACGTGCCCTCCTCAATACCCACCACCAGGC
>NW_027894513.1:0-240 GCF_054177405.1 Leptonychotes weddellii | reverse complement strand
TACACATTTGTGGATTTGCTTGAAGGGTTAATCCCTCACTAGTGATACCGCGCTCTCCCAACAATTACTTTCTCACAGACCTTTAAACATGATCAAGCTCAGGACTTCCTATCCACATTTTACTAGCAAGGTTTGGGGTTCTGTAGGGCTTTGGTAGGGAAGACCCTTCCTCCCGCCCTTCCTATTTCACCCCACAGGTGCTGCTCCCTCCCTCACCTCCCCCTATTCTCCACCCCCCAC
>NW_027894512.1:0-240 GCF_054177405.1 Leptonychotes weddellii | reverse complement strand
CTTCCTTTCCTCTTCGTCTCGAGGTTTTTTTTTTTTTTTTAAAGATTTTATTTATTTATTTGAGAGAGAGAGAATGAGAGAGAGAAAGCACATGAGAGGGGGGAGGGTCAGAGGGAGAAGCAGACTCCCCGCCGAGCAGGGAGCCCGATGCGGGACTCGATCCCGGGACTCCAGGATCATGACCTGAGCTGAAGGCAGTCGCTTAACCAACTGAGCCACCCAGGCGCCCTTCGTCTCGAG
>NW_027894511.1:0-240 GCF_054177405.1 Leptonychotes weddellii | reverse complement strand
TAATGTATGGGGATTAACAAAAGAATTAAAAAAAAAAAGACAAAAAAAGGATACATTATGTCTCTCCTCATTTTAAAAATTATCTGAAGACATTGAATGTTTCAACAGACAGAAGATTGATAGAAAGATCAATGATAGATACATAAATAGATATTACATGTAACACTAACACTTGTTAAAAGGAATTTCCTGCAAATGTAAATTAGAAAAATCGAATTCAACGAAAACAATAGTTAAGTT
>NW_027894510.1:0-240 GCF_054177405.1 Leptonychotes weddellii | reverse complement strand
CACCCTCTCCACATCATTAGTTTTTAATGTAGTGATCCACCGCCCATGTTTTAAGTAGATTATTTGCTTTTGGAGTGTTGAGTTTTATAAGTTCTTTATATATTTTGGATACTAAATCTTAATTGGATATGTCATTTGCAAACATTTCTCCCATTCCATAGGTTGCCTTTTAGTTTCATTGATTGTTTCCTTTGCTGTGTGGAAGTTTCTATTTTGATGTAGTTCTAATAGTTTATTTTT
>NW_027894509.1:0-240 GCF_054177405.1 Leptonychotes weddellii | reverse complement strand
TTGGATTGATTACTCCCCCTCTCCCTAATTATAACTTACAGAAAAAGAAGAACCTCATTTGTATGTTGTTTTCTACTTATTTCCTAATTTGCAGTATCTCATTGCTTAATGCATAATTGGAGATCGAATATAATAACTATTGTATATAACAGCAAATGTACGTATAAGTATATAAAAGCACGTACATACAAAATAGAAAGATAATGTATTTATAAACACATGTGTGATAAGATACAAAAT
>NW_027894508.1:0-240 GCF_054177405.1 Leptonychotes weddellii | reverse complement strand
TTGGATTGATTACTCCCCCTCTCCCTAATTATAACTTACAGAAAAAGAAGAACCTCATTTGTATGTTGTTTTCTACTTATTTCCTAATTTGCAGTATCTCATTGCTTAATGCATAATTGGAGATCGAATATAATAACTATTGTATATAACAGCAAATGTACGTATAAGTATATAAAAGCACGTACATACAAAATAGAAAAATAATGTATTTATAAACACATGTGTGATAAGGTACAAAAT
>NW_027894507.1:0-240 GCF_054177405.1 Leptonychotes weddellii | reverse complement strand
TCCCTTCTTTCTCAGAGTCTCATTTGTATCTGATCTGCAAACTACGTTACCATACTCACATGGACTAATAAAATCTTCATTTATTCCACAACATTTTAGGCTTAAAATAGTGGAGACAACCTAGTGTCTTGGCTAGGAGCATGGACTCGAGCCAGACAGCCCAGGTTTGAGTTCCAGCTCTACCACTTATAAAACGTGTGACCTCAGGCAATTTACTTAACTCACCTGTGCCTTAGTTTT
>NW_027894506.1:0-240 GCF_054177405.1 Leptonychotes weddellii | reverse complement strand
CCCATCCTAAGGCACCCCCACAGACCGCCCTGCAGACCCCCCTGCAGATCCCCACAGACCCTTCTACAGACTCCCTCCAGACTCCCCTGTGGCCCACCCCCGAAAGACCGCCCTGCACCCCTCTGCAGACCACCCCCCGTGGGCCCCCCTGCAGACCCTCCCTTGGGAGGGGAGGCTGCTCTGGTCCCTGGGGCTCCTCCTGGCCCAGCAGGGGCTGCAGGGAAGGGGGCCCACGCCACT
>NW_027894505.1:0-240 GCF_054177405.1 Leptonychotes weddellii | reverse complement strand
CGCACCGACTTTACCCTCATGCTGGCCACAGTTCCAAGTGCTCATGCAGATGGGAGGAAGTAAAGGCAGGAAGAGACAGTCTATTTCACTGAGTCCCTGAGAGCAAGAAAAGCCTTCCCTGAGGACTTTCTTGTCCCTTTTCCTTTTTTTTTTTTTTTTTTAGAGAGAGAGAGTAGGGGGGAGGGGTGCAGAGGGAGAGGGAGAGAGAGAATCCCAAGACTCCTCGCTGAGTGTGGAGCT
>NW_027894504.1:0-240 GCF_054177405.1 Leptonychotes weddellii | reverse complement strand
CTGGATATTCAATCACAGTGGTGTTTAAAAAAAAAAAAAAAAACAGCCTAAGTGTCCAACAATGGAGAAGCAATGATATAAAATAAGGCACATCCAAATGACAAGTTATTTGGTATTTATTAAAAATGATGAATTAGGGGGGCGCCTGGGTGGCTCAGTTGGTTAAGCGACTGCCTTTGGCTCAGGTCATGATCCTGGAGTCCCGGGATCGAGTCCCGCATCGGGCTCCCTGCTCGGCGG
>NW_027894503.1:0-1562 GCF_054177405.1 Leptonychotes weddellii | reverse complement strand
CTTTTTAAAATCCCTGAAGAATGACAGAAAGCAGAACATTTGAAGGCAGGAGGCTGTAGCAGACCGTGACCTAAGAATTGTGAAGGCAGTTTTAATGTGGGCGAGTCAACCAAGGAGGGCCTCCAGGAGGAAGATTGTAAAGACGTTTGGCGGGCGGAGGGGCATGGAGAAAGAAGAGTTGGAGGGTCGGCTCCTGGCCGGGGAAGCTCGCAGCTCCCTTGCCCAGGCTGGAGAGCCACATAAGGGCGCTGACGGTGTGGTGCCGAGCCTGCGTTTATAGTCAGGCCCTGGCCTGGACGCACAGCTCTCCTGAGAAGACTGCTTGAAGAGCCCAGGGCAAGCTAACCCTGAGCTGAGCGGTCACTGGCAGGAGGGGGCCACAGTGGGGTGATAAATATTCCCAGAGCTCCTTGGTCCTTCAGTGAAATCTGCAGCCCTGGGCCTGGAGCTGGTTGGGGAGGAGGCTGTTTGGTTAGCTCCCTTCCCCTGCACCCACCCCCTGCCCTTCCTCTCCTCTGGCACCCGTCATGCCTCGGGGTTCTCCCGGCCGCCCGCCCGAGAGGTTGGGCCTTCCCACCTGGGTCAGCCAGTGGCTGGTGGGGGCTGAGGACTCCATGGGCGCCTGTCCCCCTCTGTCCCCCATGTGGTCAGCCCAGCAAGGATGGCTGAGCCTTCCCAAGTCTGCCTGGATCTGTCAACGTGTTCTTAGGAGGATGAGGTTAGAAGGGCCCTTGGAGGGGATCAGCCCCCTGGTATTACGGATGAAGAACTTGACGCCCCTAGAGAGACCTGAGCAAGGCTATGCAGTGAGTTAGTGATGGAGCAGGAATTGGGCCCCGACCTCCTGGTTTCTGGTTAAGGGCAATTCCCACAGCAGCTCCCAGAGTCTGAGGAGAAATCCTCGGGGTGAATGGCTTTCTACAAGTCCTCAGCATTACTCTTCCTAACCCTGTCCCCAGAGTGAGAGCCATGTCCCCAAGGAACTTAGAGCTTAGAAGACAACGAACTTTTTTAAAAAGACTGATTTATTTGAGAGAGATAGAGAGAGCTTGAGGTATTTACTTTCGAGAGAGAGCCTGAGAGAGAGAGAGAGAGAGAGTGAACGTGGGGGGAGGGGCAGAGGGAGGGAATCTTCAATTCGACTCCCTGCTGAGCGTGGAGTCCTAGGAGGGCCTTGATCTCAGGACCCATGAGCTCTTGACCTGAGCTGACACAAAGAGTCAGACACCTACCTGACTGAGCCACCCGGGTGCCCCAGAAGACAAGTATTTTTCTGTCGCCTCTTGGTAGGCAACACCTGTCCCTCTCCTACGAAACTCCCCCGGCTCCCCGTCACCCAGGGGAGAAAGCTGAGCCCTCAGCCCAGCACACAGAGCCCTCTGGGAGTGGGCCCACCCTGCCCTGTCAGCCCCCTCCAGCCCCTCACCCCGGGGGGCACATGGGGCCCACCTGCCCCATCCCCTCTGGGCCTTTGTCTCTGCTGCTCTCATCCCAGGGTGCCCTTCCCCACTGCAGGGTGCGGTCCTACCACCGCTCATGGCTCAGTTCAAATGTCACCTCAT
>NW_027894502.1:0-240 GCF_054177405.1 Leptonychotes weddellii | reverse complement strand
GAAGGATGACCAATGTTCATCAAGAAATACATGCAATGTTCATGACCAATGTTCATGCAAGAGATGTAAGGTTAAAATGAGGATTGCAGGGGTTTTATCCACTTTATGTCTTCTGTTAGACAAAAAATTACTGCCATTGAACACCTTAACATGATTTAGTGTGCTCACATGTGTACTCTGTCTCTGTATCTCTGTCTCTTGTGTCTCTCTCTATATATATATTTAAACACATATATATGT
>NW_027894501.1:0-240 GCF_054177405.1 Leptonychotes weddellii | reverse complement strand
GTATCCAAGTACATGTCTATTGAAAGTGGAAATCCTGGAGGCTGGTGGAATTAGAAAAATACAGAGCATGGAAGGCATGGTGTTTTAAGCAGTCAAGTAACGATTTCCACTATTTTTCTCTAGTCCCCTCCATAATCATTCAGCTTCTGCTTTTGCTTGGTTTCTTGTTACATCCCTCTTTCTTTTTTCCCTTTTTTTTTAAAAAAAGATTTTATTTATTTATTTGAGAGAGCATGAGAG
>NW_027894500.1:0-240 GCF_054177405.1 Leptonychotes weddellii | reverse complement strand
TTAAGGAGGGCACGTGTGGTGATGAGCACTGGGTGTTATATGCAACTAATGAATTGTTGAACACAACATCAAAAATTAATGATGTACTATATGCTGGCTAATTGAACATAATAATAAAAAAATATTAAAAAAAGAAAAAAAAAGAGTTGTGCAGTAAATAAAAAATCAACTGCCATTCAAATCGATAGCTATTTTTACAAGCTTTTAACAATGGAAGTACCATTTTACATCAGCAAATGC
>NW_027894499.1:0-240 GCF_054177405.1 Leptonychotes weddellii | reverse complement strand
GGCATTTCAACATGGTAGCCAACAGGCAAACATTCCACTCAAAACTAACCCCAAGAGCCAGGGCTGTTTCTCTCAGAAAAGCTGTGAAGTGTGCCACTTTCTCCCTCCGCCCCTCCATGATTGGTTTTCACTTATTATTATAGGCTCCTGGAGGGCAGGGACCAGGGCTTATCTGTTTATCTGTTTCCTGGCATGTAGCAGGTGCTTGATGCAAATCTGTGAATTGCCAAAGCATTTTCC
>NW_027894498.1:0-240 GCF_054177405.1 Leptonychotes weddellii | reverse complement strand
GGCCGGCGGTGAGAGGTCATCCTGGGGCTGGGGGCGTGTTCGTCCGCTCCCCAGGATTGCCTTTCCACCAAGAGCACGGGGTCCCGGCCCCTCCCGTGAGGCTGCCCAGTGTGTCCGTCTGCAGGCAGGCAAGTGTGCGCCGGGCTGTGTGGACCGGCCTCCGGCCTGCTCACCGTGCTGGCCTCAGGCCATCAGCCCATGCCCGTTCGTCTGCTGCATTCTCAGAGGCTGGGAAGGGGC
>NW_027894497.1:0-240 GCF_054177405.1 Leptonychotes weddellii | reverse complement strand
GTCATGATCCTGGAGTCCCTGGATTGAGTCCCGCATCGGGATCCCTGCTCGGCAGGGAGCCTGCTTCTCCCTCTGACCCTCCCCCCTCTCATGTGCTCTCTCTGTCTCAAATAAATAAATAAAATCTTAAAAAAAAAAAAAAAGGATACTTTTGCCTAAACATTGATTGTCCTCAGATCAGTTTTTGTGTTTGTGTGTGTGTGTGTGTGTGTGTTTAGAGAGAGAGAGAGAGTGGGGTGG
>NW_027894496.1:0-240 GCF_054177405.1 Leptonychotes weddellii | reverse complement strand
GGGATTGGTTAGCCTGGTGATGGGTATTAAGGAGGGCACGTACTGGGTGTTATATGAAAACAATGGATCGTGGATCAAAACATCAAAAACTAATGATGTATGGTGACTAACATAACATAATAAAATTTAGAAATAAATAAAATAAAATAAGAGGACTAAAGACTCTATAAGCCAAATAAATAAATAATATAAATAAAATAAAGTAAGAGGATGTAAAGACTCTATAAGCCAAAATGTTTT
>NW_027894495.1:0-240 GCF_054177405.1 Leptonychotes weddellii | reverse complement strand
TGGTCAGGATATATGAGATCAGCATTTTTAGGGCTTAAGGGGTCAAAGGAGAAAGTACAATAAAAATTGACAAACAAATGTCTATGAAATTGTAAAAGTAAGCTACAGCTAATGGTCCGCAGGAGAGTTGCAGGAGCCACTTTGGAAAAAGAATGGCATTCCCTAAGACGGTGCACTCCGCTGAGAGAGAAGCCGGGGTTGGGGGTGGCTCTGAGCATGGTGGCTGGGGCATTGCATGGG
>NW_027894494.1:0-240 GCF_054177405.1 Leptonychotes weddellii | reverse complement strand
TTTCGTTATTGTTATTGGATTGTGATCAGAGGCTGGAGGTCTGCATAACGGGAGTTCATTAGTTCTGTTTAAGTTCTTCTGTGGCTGTTCATGGTCAATCTTTACACAGTTAATTCCCTGAACACTTGAAGGAATGTGTATTCTCTGTTGGCTGCAGGGTTTTACACTTATCCCTTTGATCGAGCTTGTTAATGGCGTCGTTGAGATTTTCTGTACCCTGATTTTTAATCTGCTGAGCTC
>NW_027894493.1:0-240 GCF_054177405.1 Leptonychotes weddellii | reverse complement strand
GGGGCAATGTAATGTGTTTGCACTTGCTCTCCCAAGGCTGTGCTAGAATGTTCCTGGGAAATTAACACTCAGCAAAAAAAAAAAAAAAAAAGTTTCTACACTCCTAGGAAGACAAATCTGAAGATCAACTAATCTGTTTCTCTTACTAGCATCTTGGTGGCAGCTCAGGACATGTGCTGCCCACCCTTTCTTTTCTCCCTTCTCTGGAAACCAACTGCCTTGGAGTTACTTGTCAAAGTT
>NW_027894492.1:0-1562 GCF_054177405.1 Leptonychotes weddellii | reverse complement strand
CTCCCAAGATCAAGGAAAATAGGCCAACACCCCGGCATGTAATAGTAAAACTTGCAAATTTTAGAACCAAGGAAACCATCTTAAGGACAGTTAGGGGAAAGAGATTCCTTACATACAGAGGGAGGAACATCAGAATAATGTCAGACCCATCCACAGAGACCTGGCAAGCCAGAAAAGCCTGGCAAGACATATTCAGGTACTAAATGAGAAGAACATGCAGCCAAGAATACTTTATCTGGAAAGGCTGTCATTTAGAATGGATGGAGAGATGTAGAGCTTCCAAGACTGGCAGAAACTGAAAGAATATGTGACCACTAAGCCGGCCCTGCAAGAACTATTAAGGGGGGTTCTGTAAAAGGAGAAAGACCCCAAGGGTAATATACAACAGAAATTTACAGGGACAATCTATAAAAACAACGTCTTCACAGGCAACATGATGATAATTAATTAATATCTTTCAATAATCACTCTCAACATGAATGGCCTAAATGCCCTCATAAAATGGCACAGGGCTGCGGATTGGATAAAAAGACAGGACCCATCCATATGCTGCCTACAAGAGACTCATTTTGAACCTAAAGATACATCCAGACTGAAAGTGAAGGGATGGAGATCCATCTTCCATGCCAGCGGACCTCAAAAGAAAGCTGCGGCAGCAATTCTTATATCAGACAAATTAGATTTTAAACTAAAGTCTGTAATTAGAGGCACAGAAGGACACTATATTCTTAAAGGTCTTAAAGGGTCTTAAAGGGTCTATGCAACAAGATCTAACAATTATAAATATCTATGCCCCCAACATGGGAGCATCCATCTACGTAAGCCAACTGTTAACCAAAATAAAAAGTCATATTGATAACGATACATTAATTGTAGGAGACCTCAATACTCCACTCTCAGCAATGGACAGATCATCTAAGCAGAAAATCAACAAGGAAACAAGAGCTTTGAATGATACACTGGACCAGATGGACCTCATAGATATATACAGAACATTCCACACTGAAACAACAGCATACTCATTCTTCTCGAGTGCATATGGAACTTTCTCCAGAATAGACTACATACTGGGTCACAAATCAGGTCTCAACCGATACCAAAAGACTGAGAATATTATCTGCATATTCCCAGACCATAATGTTTTAAAACTGGAACTCAATCACAAGAAAAAATTTGGCAGAAATTCAAACACTTGGAAGCTAAAGACCATTCTGCTCAAGAATGTTTGTGTGAACCAGGAAATCAAAGAAGAACTTAAACAATTCATGGAAATCAATGAGAATGAAAACACATCGGTCCAAAACCTATGGGATACTGCAAAGGCGGTCCTAAGGGGGAAATACATATCCATCCAAGCCTCACTCAAAAAAACAGAAAAATCCTGAATTCACCAACTAACTCTACACCTTAAAGAACTAGAGAAAAAGCAACAAACGATTCCTAATCCACGTATTAGAAGAGAAATAATTAAAATTAGAGCAGAGATCAATGAATTAGAAACCGGAAACACAGTAGATCAGATCAACGAAACTAGAAGTTGGTTCTTTGAAAGAATTAATAAG
>NW_027894491.1:0-240 GCF_054177405.1 Leptonychotes weddellii | reverse complement strand
TGAAAGATACTAATTTAGTGCCATTGTATTGTATTTAAGGCGACGGTTACTGTATACTGTATACTGTGTACTTGTCTCTGTTCCTTTCTGGTCTATGTTACTTTTGGGCTTTCTGTTTCCTTAGAGGACCCCTTTCAATATTTTTTGTATGGCTGGTTTGGTGATTGCAACTTCTTTTAGTTTCTGTTTGTTCTGGAAGCTTTTTATCTCTCCTTCTATTTTCAATGACAGCCTACCTGG
>NW_027894490.1:0-240 GCF_054177405.1 Leptonychotes weddellii | reverse complement strand
TTTTCCCCCATCCCCTGCTTCTCCAGGATGCTATCACAGCTGATCTATGCCATTTTGTACTTTATTATTATTATTATTATTATTATTATTAGGTAATCTCTATACCCAACATAGAGCTCAAACTCACAACCCTGAGATTAACAGTCAGATGCTCTACTGACTGAGCCTGCCAGGCACCCCTGGTTTTGCTTTTAATTGAGCATTTTATATGATTCAGTTTTCTCTCCTTTTTTTTTTTTT
>NW_027894489.1:0-240 GCF_054177405.1 Leptonychotes weddellii | reverse complement strand
TGGGTATTGAGGAGGGCACATTCTGCATGGAGCACTGGGTATTATGCACAAACAATGAATCATGGAACACTTCATCTAAAACTAATGATGTAATGTATGGGGATTAACATAAGAATAAAAAAAAATTAAAAAAAATAAACAATCTGATTTAAATGGGCAAAGGAATTAAACAGACACTTCTCCAAAGAAGATATACAAATGGTCCATAAGCATATGAAAAGATGTTCAACATCACCGATG
>NW_027894488.1:0-240 GCF_054177405.1 Leptonychotes weddellii | reverse complement strand
TATGGCCCACCTACTGATTTATTTTTAAATTCAACTTTTACGATTTGTGAATGTGTACGAGTCCACAAATCTTAAGTTTATGCCTTGATGCATTTTGATAGCTTCATTGGTGTATAATTTACATATCATGCAAATCACCCAGTGTAAGTGTACGTTTTGATAGTAAGTATATGCCAGCATGCAACCACTGACACAATGCGGTGTTAGAGCATTTCTGTCATCCGAAGTGTTTCCTCCTGC
>NW_027894487.1:0-240 GCF_054177405.1 Leptonychotes weddellii | reverse complement strand
CAAGAAGTCGTTCAGAGCAGAGTTCAAAATCCAGCTCAGCCACCTGTATGACCTCTGGCAAGTTGATTGACCTCCCTGAGCCTGTTTTTTTTTTAATTTATAAAATGGGGATAGTAACATCTCACTGTGGTTGCTTTGAGAATAAATTGAGACAATGCATGTAAAGCACCTAGTACAGAAGAGATTACTTAATAAATAATAATAGTTACTATTAAAAAAAAAAGAATTCCTCATATCAGT
>NW_027894486.1:0-240 GCF_054177405.1 Leptonychotes weddellii | reverse complement strand
TGTAAAAATACAGTATATAATACATATAATATACAAAATATGTGTCAATTGACTGTTTATGTTACTGGTAAGGCTTCCAGTCAACAATAGGCTGTTAGTAGTTAAGTTTTGGGGGAGTTAAAAGTTATATATGGATTTTTTTACTGCATGGGGGTGTGGGTGCTCCTAACCCCCAGCATTATTCAAGGGTCAACTGTATATCTGAGTGTGTATATACATATAATTTCATAACCTCACTAG
>NW_027894485.1:0-240 GCF_054177405.1 Leptonychotes weddellii | reverse complement strand
TTTTTAATTGTTCATTTAGGTAAGATGACAAGAAATGATGGCTGGCTCCTCCTCTGAACCTATGCAATTTCCAGAAGTGGCATCTGAAATTTTGTCTTTTTAACAGTTATTCTCATAAAGCCAGATTTGTGGAATGGTGTTTGAGAATCACTGAATTTAGAGCATTCCAGCCTGGCTTAGATGGAATCTTTGGTTGACCGGATTAATATTTCTAAGCTAGTAATCTATAAATGATTTGAT
>NW_027894484.1:0-240 GCF_054177405.1 Leptonychotes weddellii | reverse complement strand
TATATGGTTTGGATTGATGTTTGCTTTTTTGCATATGGATATCCAGTTGTTCCAGCACCATTTGTTGGAAAGACTATCCTTTCTCCACTCAACTGCCTTGGAACCTGAAAATAAGTTGTTCCTATCTCTTTCCTTCTGGACTTTCTATTCTGTTTCTTTGATCTGTTTGTCTAAATTTATACTAACATCACAAAGTCTTCAAAGTGTAGCTTCATAAGTCTTGTAATCTGGTAGTGTTAG
>NW_027894483.1:0-240 GCF_054177405.1 Leptonychotes weddellii | reverse complement strand
TTTTAAAGATTTTATTTATTTATTTGAGACAGAGAGAATGAGAGAGAGAGAGAGAGAGCACATGAGAGGGGGGAGGGTCAGAGGGAGAAGCAGACTCCCTGCCGAGCAGGGAGCCCGATGCGGGACTCGATCCAGGGACTCCAGGATCATGACCTGAGCCGAAGGCAGTCGCTTAACCAACTGAGCCACCCAGGCGCCCTACAAACAGTCCATTTTAATATAGTCAAAAAAGATGAGGGA
>NW_027894482.1:0-240 GCF_054177405.1 Leptonychotes weddellii | reverse complement strand
TGGCCCAGTGACAGTGATTTCAAATTTCTGCCCTCGAGAATTGTAAGAGAATAAAGTCTATTGTTTTAAGCCATCAAATTTATACTATTTTTTCTTCAGAAGCCACAGGAAACTGCAATCCATAGGTTGAGAATATAATAGACTTGAAAATATAGTAAATGCCAAATAATATCAGGCAAAACAAAACAAAAAATTCAACCCCAGAAACTTAAGAAAGGTAAGCCATCAAATATATGATCT
>NW_027894481.1:0-1562 GCF_054177405.1 Leptonychotes weddellii | reverse complement strand
GAGAAGACCGAAATCATTCAAGGTGTGTTTGATGACGGAATGGAATTAAATATGGAAATAAATTCAGCAAATCCCCAAGTAAAGGAACAGCTTTAGAACAGCTGATAGAATGTTCTAGGGGTGCCTGGTTAGCTCATTCAGTTAAGTGTCTGACTCTTAGCTCAGCTCAGGTGTTGATTTCAAGGTCGTGATTTTAAGCCCCGTGCTGGGCTCCACGCTGAGTGTGGAGCCTACTTAAAAAAAAAAAAGTTCGGGCGCCTGGGTGGCTCAGTTGGTTAAGCGGCTGCCTTCGGCTCAGGTCATGATCCTGGAGTCCCAGGATCGAGTCCCGCATCGGGCTCCCTGCTCGGCGGGGAGTCTGCTTCTCCCTCTGACCCTCCTCCCTCTCATGCTCTCTGTCTCTCATTCTTTCTCTCTCAAATAAATAAATAAAATTTAAAAAAAAAGAAAATCCTTTAAAAAAATAAATTAATTAAAAAATAATAAATAAATAAATTAAAAAGTTCTAAAACTGGATTGTAGTGATGGTTGCACATCCTTATAAATTTGCTAAAAATATCATTGAATTGCACACTTGCAGTGCATGAATTTTATGTGTGTAAACGATACCCAGATAAAGCTGTTTATTGAGTATTGGAGGAGGGGAGAGTGGTTGATTGCAAAAAGCCACTCAGGTAGGATGACCAGCTTGTCCTGGTTTCCTAGGGGCTTTTCTGGTTTCAAACCTGAAAAGTCCTGCATCCTGAGACCCCTCTGCAGTCTCAGGGGAACCAGAAAGGTGGTTACCATAGGCACAGGGAAATTTCTAGTGTGGGCACTGAGGTAGTTTATGCATGAGTCCCCGCATTTGTCAAAGCCCATACACAGCTTTGCTGCGTGCAAATTTTTAAAAAATCGACCAAGATGTCATGAGACCCAGAATGGAATGCTGGGACTATGACAAATTAATCTGTCTTACATATGACATAACCTCAATGAAGGCGGTGGAGAGAAAAGGAACTGATCTAAGTAACTTTGGAAAACCATGTTTTGACGAGATACTCTAAGACTAAAGACAAAGAAGGACTGTATGTAAATACTATCCTCTAGTTGGTAAATTGCTCCTCATGGAGTGTAGGTGGGCAATTCTGAAACTACTTTGTATGTGCACTAGGACTGAGCAAATGCATAATAGATGGTAGATGATGGGGACCAGGTTACAAATAAGCAAGGGTTGGAGTCAGAGCTGTTAGTATGAACTCATGTTTCCTTTGACATATGCAGATGGGTACAGAAAGAATTACAGATGTGCGTATACATACGGGTTAGAATACATACATACATTTCCAGACGCTGTCCGCCGAGAGGGCCCTGAAGCAGAAACACTCCGGTAGCAAGAAGCACGCCTACTACCCAGATCTCAGGTTCTAAATACCGTTCTCCAATAAAAGAAACCAAGGCTCCTTGGGAAAGTGGCTGATTCTAGGACTGGGGCAGGGAATATAAGATAAGTTTGCAGCATCTTGTGTCAGAAAGTAAGAAAGTGTTTAAAATGAAGGAGGGGGGAGAGGGGGAAGGGGGGA
>NW_027894480.1:0-12970 GCF_054177405.1 Leptonychotes weddellii | reverse complement strand
TTGTATTTATCTGATTTTCCTTGTATATAGAGACTTTATGTATAAAATTAAATTAATATGTCAGTCTCTGATTTCTAAAAGAGAAACTATTCTTGGATTTTGTTTTTTGTCTCCATGACTTGGACCTTTCAGAAAATTCAAATCTCTTGTAGGAAGTTGAATTTGCCTTATCTAATCTCTCATTGACACTGTCATTAACTATGAGCAATAGTCATCCTCACCTTTTTTTTTTTTTTGATCAGTATTATAGAGGCATAATTTTACATTTAGCAAAATTTACCAATTTTAAGTATATAATTCAATGAGTTTGATAAATGTATAGAGTTGTATAAACACCATGGCAATCATTATGTAAAACATTTTCTTCACCCATGAAATTCCCTCATGCTCATTTATCATAAATTTTCTCTCTACATATTCAGCTCCATTATTTTGCTTTCTTCCACTATAGGTTTATCATTTAAAAAATTTCATATAAGTGAAATCACACAATATGTAATTTTATGTATGTAGCACCTGAGATTATTTCAAGTTGATAAATATATCAGCAGTTTGTTCCTTTTTATTGACAAATAATATACTATTGAATGCAAATATCTGATCACAAGTTGATAGACATTTGGTTGATTCCAATTTTTGGCTATTATAAAGCTACTATGAGCAATAAAGTGAAAATTTTTGTGTGATCGTATGTATTCCTTTCTATTGAAAGAATTTTTAGGATTGCTGGATGAAAATATGTTTAGCTTTATAAGAAATTACCATACTGTTTTCCAAAGTGGCTGTCCCACTTCGAATGCTCATCAGAAATGTACTAAGGGAATTCATCACCAGCAGAACTACACTAGCAGAAACAGTAAAAGGACATGTTCATTCGATGCACAAGAAATGTATGCCATATAGAAGCTGAGAAATGTAAGAATGAATAAAGAACATCAAAAAAGTAAAAAAAAAAAAAAAGTAGTAAATAAGCCATAGAGAGCTAATGCACAGTATAATGAACATAGGCAATAATATTGTATTATAATTATGTAATATAAGTATCACTACATTGGCCATCATATTATAATATATAAATGTATCCAAGTAACCTGCTGTACATCTTAAATTTATACAATGTTACATGTCAAATTTATTCAATTAAAAAACAAGAAATGTATAAGAGTTTGAATAGCTCCAAATCATGGCTAATAGTTGGTATTGTTGAGTTTTTGTTTTGTTTTTGTTTTTTTGTTTTGTTTTCTTTTGTAGTCACTATAGTAGGTATGAAGTAAGTAGCTCAGTATGTTTTAATTTGCATGTTTCTGATGACAAATTATGTTAAGCATATTTTTGCATGCTTATTGACTTTTTGTTTATTTTGGATATAGTGTGTATGCAATTATTTTGTCATATATATGTGAATAAGCCACCATTTATTCACTATTAGTGTTGTGATACTTCTTTATATAACTGGCAAGAGTAATTTATCATCTCTATGCTTTGCAAGTATTTTCTCCCAATTTGTGGTTTTCCTTTTCACTTTCTTAATATTGCCTTTTAAGAAAAACCTTCTTTTTTATTTTGGTGAAGTTCCATTTTCCAGTTTTCCTTTAGGTTTTATAATTTCTATGTACAGTCTAAGCAATTGTTTCCCAAACCCAAGATCCCAAAGATTTTCTTCTACATTTTCTTTCAGAGGTTTAATAATTGTAGTTCTTACTTTAGGTCTCTGATTAATTTTGAAATATATTTTATGGTATTAGGGAATCATTTTATTGCCTATGTATATCCAATTTTTTTTAACATTATAAGCTTGAAAGACAATCCCTTTCCTTTCGAATTGACGTCTTTCTTTAAATCAATTGATTGTTTATGTGAATCTATTTTTGAACTTTTTTTTGACCTGGATGTCTATTGTTAGGCCAGTACACTGCTGTCTAACTTTATGTCAACACTCTAATATGAATGAGTTTTAGCTTAGTGGGGGCTTAGGGTAGGAATTTAGAATGGCATCCTGGGGAAAAATGCGAAATTTGTAATCAGACAGACAGTGGTTTCACACCTCAGCCCTATCAATTTCTAGCTGCATGATGTTTGGATTATAACTTCTTTTCCCTGAATATCAGTTTCTTATTGTAAGATTGTTACATGGGATAAACAACATTTAATTATATCCCAGTGCCTGATGAATAGAAAATGCTTCATAAATGCTAGGTCTTTTGATCCTTTGTTCAGGATGTTTTAAAAGAAAAAAGATTAGCTACTGTGTTTGTGGTAGATAGTAACACCCATGTTATGCATTCATGAAGAAAAAAAAACCCAGAGATAACTTGTCCAGCTACACATGTACTTTAACTTGCTACAATAATTTCTACCCTATTCTGAGCAAAGCAGACATTTTTTACTCATGCTTAATTGCAATATATAAAAAAAATTAGAAGCATAATTTACTGTCTTTTCAGATGGCATCTCTAAGGAATTATTTATTTTTTGAGTTATAATAAATTGTATACAAAATATAGTAACAGTGTTCTTTTTATTACACTGAATAAAATGGATGTTTTTTTCAGCATTTTAATATGTTTACATTAGAGACTAGAGGCCTAATTTAAAAAACATTTGCTATTTCGTACTTTACATAAATCACAAACTAATTTATGCATTCTAGTTCATGCTGCTAAAGCTCATTTCATGAATATTGGGAAGACATTTAACTTACAAAAAAGCATTAAGTATTTGAATGGATATTTTTGAAGCATGGTGGAGAATGAAAATTGGAAGGAAGTCTGGGTTTTAGAATTCAGAAAAGCATTGTTTATGTTTGCTCTGTAATTTCATGACACAAAATGCTAGTATAGTTATAAAAGTTGTTCTAACTGCTGTCACCCCTTACTTCCCAAGACCTCATAGATTAATGGGTTCATAGATTTCGTATGATATATCCGATGTTACCGTTTGACTCTGGCCATCTAATACTTGAGTGTTTTCTAAGTGTAAATGGTAAAAGCTAACTTTCCCTGAATTATTAAATGCTGTATGTTGCTATCCAAAGGTAATTCAATGTAGAGATAGTCTATTTGAGGAATTTAAACCATTTGGTTCTTCTAATATGTAGGAAATCTTGAGCCTATCATTTTTTGGAAGACTACCGAACTGAGTTTTTGGTACAGCTATATCCCATGCTTATATGGAACAACATAATTATAAACTAATGATTATATTTTTATAATTATTATTGTAATTCTATTTTATCTATATTCTTTATTATTTGCCAAATTGGTTCGATCTCAAATAGAGTTGGGAGGCACCCAAGTATTCAACTCTCTGTAATATGAAATTTAGGCTGAGAAATTTATTTGATTGGATTTTTAAAATGTATGAGTTATAGATGACACAGAATACACTATGTGTTTATTTGCTTTTCAAATAATTCTTTTTTTAATCTTTTTTTGTATAGATTGTCAGTTTTACATTGAGCTAGGGTATGTTATTCAGATATCATTTTTTATTATAAAACATGAATATAAAAAAGTGCACAAATCATAAAGTCACAGCTTGATGAGTTTCAGAAGGGAATTCACCTGTGCAATCACTGAGATTACAGAACACACATAGACATGTACGCACACACACAGGCATGTTCATGCATGTGTGCGCGTGCGCGCGCGCACACACACACACACACACACACACACACACACACTATATTACTGTCACCCCAGAAGTTACCCCATTCCTTTCCGAGTCACTAGCCTCCCCAAAGGTAAGCACTTTTACTTCTACCATCAAATAGTACATTTTCTTTCTTTTTAACTTCATATAGATGAACTCAAACAGGTGCTCTTTTTGTATATTTTAATTAACATATGATATTCATAAATGTCATTGTATATATCAATAATTTGTTTATTTTTATTGATTTAGAGTAATCTATTATATGATGATACCACAATTTATCCATTTGGTTCTTGATTAACATTTTAGAAATTTCCAGTTTTGGGTCATTACATATTATACTAGTATCATATTCTTGTGCACATATTTTAGTGAATATGTTTTTTTTTAATTTTTTATTGTTATGTTAATCACCATACATTACATCATTAGTTTTTGATGTAGTGTTCCATGATTCATTGTTTGTGCATAACACCCAGTGCTCCATGCAGAACGTGCCCTCTTTAATACCCATCAGCAAGCTAACCCATCCTCCCACCCCCTCCCCCACCAGAACCCTCAGTTTGTTTTTCAGAGTCCATCGTCTCTTATGGTTCGTCTCCTCCTAGTGAATATGTTTAAGCAGTTCTTTGGTGCATATGCCCCAGATAGGAATTATTACTTCACAGCAGATAATTCAAAGCAGTTTCTGAAGAGTTGATTCCAATTTGAAATGTTACCAGAAACGTGCGAATGTTCCAGTTGCTCCTCTGGCCTATAAAATACCTTGGAATTACATGGTTTGTATTACTCATGCTAGTGTATGTGGATGTGTTTTATTATAATTTTAATTTACATTTCCCTCAGGGGTACTGATGTTGAGGACCTTTTCATGTGTGTTTTGGCTATCGAGTGTCCTTTTTGTGTGAAATGTCAATCCAAAACATGAACCCTTTTTTAATTGGTTTCCTCATTTTCTCATCAGCTTTTTATTCGCCCTTAATGATTTGTAAGATTACTTTATATAGTCTACATACAAATCTTTTTTGAGTATTTGTATTAAACTATCTTCTCCCATGCTGTGAGTTAAATTTTATCTCCTTTAGTGCAGTCTTTAAAAAATATTTTTTAACTTGACTCTATTCCAATTATTGATTTTATACCTTGAAAGTCAGCACTTCTTGAGTTTTTGCTTAAAATCAGTTCCTCCCAGATTCATGAAGATATAATCCCTAACATAAATACATGTGTATATAAATATATATTTAATTAATAAACTTTATTTTCTAGAGCAGTTTTAGGTTCACAGCACAATTGAGTGAAGACTACAGAGTTTACATACACCCCTGGCTCCCGCAGGAATTTCACCCCCCTCACTACTGACATCCCATACCAGAGTGGTACATTTGTCACAACCAAAGAACTTACACTGACACATAATCACCCCAAATCCAAAGTATACATTAGGGTTTACTCTTGTTTTTGTTCATCTAGGGATTTTGACAAATTAATGAAGTGTACTCACCATTAAAGCGTTGTACAAAATAGTTTCAGTGCTAAAAATCCTTTGTGCTATGCTTATTCATCCATTCCTCCCCCCCAAACCCTGCCAAACACTCATCTTTTTTCTATCATCTTAGTTTTGCCTTTTCTAGAATGTCATATAGTTGGAACCATACAGTATGTAGACTTTACAGATTGGCTTCCTTCACTTAGCAATATGCATTTCAGGTCCTTCCATTTCTTATCATGGTTTAATAGCTCATCTTTTTAGCATTAGTTAATATTCCATTGTCTAGATGTACCATAGATTATTTATCCATTCACCTACTGAAGAACATCTTGATTGCTTCCAAGTTTGAAACTTGCTAAAAATTATAAGACTGCAATAAATATCTGTGTGTAAGTTATTTTATAGATTTAAGTTTACAATTCACTTGATAAATATCAAGGAATGGGATTGTTGGATTGAATGTTAAGGGTATGCTTAGTTTTGTAAAAACAAAAAACAAAAAACAACAACAACAAAAAGGCCATCCCCTCCAGTCATGAATGAGACTTCCTATTCTTCCACATCCTCAACAATATTTTCTGTTGTTAGTGCTTTTGATTTTGGCCATTCTACTAGGTGTCTAGTAGTATCTTGCTGCTTTGATTTATAATTCCCTAATGCTCTTTTCATTTATAATTCCCTAATGACATACAATGTTAAACTATCTTACCATGTTTGCTTGCCATCTGTACAACTTCTATGATGAGGTGTCTTGTTCAAGACTTTCACCTACTTTTTAATTGGATTGTACCTTTTCTTATTGCTGAATTCTAAGAATTTTTGTGTACTTTAAACTTATTTTGTATAGTCCTTTATCAGATATCTCTTTTGCAAATATTTTCATCCAGTCTATGACTTGTCTTTTCATTCTCTTGACATAGAGTTTAACGGAGCAGAACTCTTAAATTTTAATGAAGTCCGATTTATCACGTTTTAGGGTTGCATCTAAAAAGGCATTGCCATGCCTAAGGTTATCTAAATTTTCTCCTATGTTATCTTCTAGAAGTTTTATGGCTTTGCATTTTACAGTTAGGTCTGTGATCCACTTTGAGTTAATATTTGTGAAGGTGTAAAGTCTGTGTCCATATTCACTTTTTCTGCATGTGGATGTCCATTTGTTCCAGTACCATTTATGAAAAATATTAACTTCACCCCATTGTATTGTCTCTGCTGCTTTGTCAAAAACCGGTTGACTATTTATGTGAGTCTATTTGTGGACTCTCTATACTGATGCATTGATCTAATTGTCTATTCTTTGACCAATACCAGACTGTCTTGATTACTGTAATTATATAGTAAGTCTGAAAGTCTTAAGTGTCAGAGGTATGTAGAAGTATGTTGTTTGATCTCCACATATTTTTTAAATTTCCCTGTTATCTTTTTGTGTCTTCATTTATTATTAAGGCAATAGTTCTATGTATGATAGACATAGAATATTTTTTCTCCGGTTTTTCCATTGCTTTTAAAAAATATTTTTGGGAAGTTGATCTCAAATATATCTCTATGTTGTGAAACCCTTTGATTTCTTTTTTTCTCTTTGGGTTTTATTATCGCTTGTTTAGAAATCTTTCTATGTCTTGAGAGGAAATATTCACATATAGTTTCATCCAGAATTTATTGCTTGTGCTTCTCTTCCTTCTTTTTGTTATTATTTTATTCTTTATTATACCTGATATTTAACTTGCTACATGAGGAACTGACTTAGCACTGTTTTTCATGAAATAGCAGTTCAAATATCCCATCAACATAACTGAATGACCTTATCTATCATCACTGATTTATTATAATTTTATGGAATGAATTATTTTGTGCAATATAATTGTTTCTCTTTTTTTATTTTTTTAAAGATTTTATTTATTTATTTGACACAGAGAGAGAGAGAGACAGCAAGAGAGTGAGCACAAGCAGGGGGAGTGGGAGAGGGAGAAGCCGGCTTCCCGCTGAGCATGGAGCCGGATGCGGGGCTTGATCCCAGGACCCCGGGATCATGACCTGAGCCGAAGGCAGACACTTAACCACTGAGCCACCCAGGCACCCCAATATAATTGTTTCTCTGCTGTGTATTCTATTCCATAGATAGATGTAATCATCCTTGAACAGATAACATACTGTAAAATTATAGCACATGCATAATATATTTTGATATATCAGGAAGTAATCCCAGTCCCAGCAATTGTGGAACTTAACAATTTTTTTCTGAAACTTTTTCAGTGTATAACTATTCCTGTTTGTCTCCATCCTTTCCATTACTTAGCATAATCAGTTTTTAAAACTTTATTATTTGATACACGTAGAGGTATCTCATAGGCATTTCAATTAGAATTTCACTAATTATTAAACATTTTAATTACATATTTATGTAGTTATTTACTGATTATGTATTTTCTTTGTTAAATATCGGTCATTTGTTATGGCTGAATCTCTTTTTTATTGAGTTTTAAGTGAAAACATGAAAAATCATGTTGTGGATGTCATTTACTTTCCCATTTATATTTGTAAATACAATTTCACAGTTGTGTTTGGATCTTCAATTCCTTAAGGTTATCTTTTGAAAAGCAAAAAAAAAACCCAAAATTAATATTGATGAAGTTCAGTTTATCTTTGTCTTAACTTACAGCTTATTCTCTTGGCACCTCATTTTAATCTTTTCTAACTCAGGGTCAAAACATTGGCTTGTTTTTCCCTTAGTGTTCTTCTGTAATTTTTTTAAAGATTTTTATTTATTTATTTGAGAGAGAGAGAGCATGAGCAGGGGAAAGGGCAGAAGGAGGAGAGGATCTCAAGCAGACTCTGCACTGAGCGCAGAACCCGACAGGGGCTCAGGCTCACAACCTTGAGTTCACGACTTGAGCTGAAATGAAGAGTCATTACTTAACCAACTGAGACATCCAGATGCCCCTCTGCAGCAACCGTTTTTTAAAGATTTTATTTATTTATTTGACAGAGAGAAAGAGAGAGAGCACAACAGGGGGAGTGGGAGAGGGAGAAGCAGGCTCCCAGATGAGCAGGAAGCCCGATGTGGGACTCAATCCCAGAACCCTGGGACCATGACCTGAGCTGAAGGCAGACGCTTAACTGACTGAGCCACCCAGGTGCCCCTCTGATGCAATTTTTGAAGTCCATCATGTATATATAGGTCTATAATTCACTTTTAAGTTTCAGTTTTAGGTATTTCTTTTTTTCTTCAATTATTTCCAGTATCATTTGTTGAAAAATGATCATTTTTCTATTGAATGACTTTGGCCCTTCTGGTAAAAATCATTTAACTTAATACGTATATGTTAATTTCTCAACTCTCTGTTTTGTCCCACTCCTCTGTATGTTTATCCTCTTCAAATCCCACACTGTTTTAATGACTGTACTTGTACAGGGAGACTTGAGGAGTAAGTCCTCTAACTATATACTTCTTTTTATGTTGTTTAGCTATTCTAGTTCCTTTATATTTACATATACATCTTAGAAAAAATTGACAATTTCTATAAAAGTATAATTAAACTTTAATCAGAATTTAGTTAAATATCAATATCTGGAGAATTGAAATGTTAACACATAATCTTTTAGTCCATTAATATAGCATATTTCTTCATTTATATCTATCTGTTTTTTTACTCTTGCAACAATGCTTTGCAGATTCAACAATGTCTTGTCCATACTTAGGTAAAGTTATCCACACATATTATATATTTTATGTTATTATAAATGATATAATTTCCAAATGCTTACTGCTGGTATAAGCAAATATAATTGATTTTCTATATTGACCTTATTATATTCATGAATTAGGTCTAATAGCTCTTTTGTAAATTTTTCAGGGTTGCCTGCATATACAGTTGTGTTATTTGTAAATAAAGAGAGTATTCTTCTCTTTCTACTTGTTTGACTTTCATATCTTTTCCTAGCTTTAATTTCACTAGCTGGGGGCTCCCTTATAATCGTTAATTATAATTACAATTATATAATTGTTAAGTAGAGAGTAGACATCTTTGTCTTATTCCAGATTTTACAGAAAAAATAGTATGTCACCACTGAGTGTGATGCTAATTGTAGGTTTTTCATAAATGTCTATATTAGTTTGCTAGGGCCGGTATAAGAAAGTACCACCTCCTGAATAGCTTAAATGACAGAAATTTATTTTCTCACAGTTTTGGGGGGTAAAAAATCCAAGATCTCAGTGTCCGCATGGTCAGCTCCTTCTGGGGGTCACTGAGGGAAGAATATGTTCCAGGCTTTCTCCATGGTTTAAATGGCTATATTTATTTACGCTGTGTCATTTCATTGTCATTCCTCTGCACATTTCTCTGTGTCCAAATTTCCTTTGCTTATTAGGACACAAGTCAATTAGGCCCACATTAATGACCTCATTTCAACTTAATTACCTCTGTAAAGACCCAGTCTCCAAATATGGAGAATGCACCTCACCTTCTAAGGTACTAAAGTTTGGGACTTCGACATATGAGGTCATTTTTATTGTTTTTGGGGGGAGGAGGAAGATGAAGAGTATAGTCAAAGTATAGCCATTGGATATTTAAGGAATTGAAAAAACTGCTCAAAAAAAAGCACTCATTATAAAAATTGAGACAGAAAATTGTATATACAACATGACCCCAATTTTGTGATACAATTGTGTACTTTCTTGAAGAAAATATACCAAATATTGACTTTCCCCCCAGATTAAGATTTTTAAACATTTTTTTCTTTCTACATTTCTATATTTTTTTTAACACAAACTGTGCCTTGTGAGATTAAAGCAGAACACACTACAGTCACGCCTTTCATAAAAATGTGGCTCCTTTACTTTCCGTATAATTAATATAATGTGGCCCTCGCTTTCCCACTGTCAGTGGAATTACTTAGAAAAGTAAACCTGTCCGTTCAGGTACTCTTTTTCTTCTTGTTGGAAGACACACTTCCAGAATAAAACAGTAACTTCCAGGTATTTGTGGCTGCTTTGGGATAATGGATGGTTGTTTAAGGTTTTTCTGCCCTCTCCCACTCCAGGATGGTAGCTGCAGAGCTCATTTGGGGGCACACACCTTGTCTAGCCCACCCGCTGCGCCTCAGCTCTCTCCAGGCCTTGGTCCGGTCCTCAGAAACTCACTGGGGACCTGCTGGGCCGCATCGGTGTCCCTGAGGCAAATGAGAGAGTTTCAGGTGTCTTCTATAGGTCTGAGCAAGCCTGCAGCTGACCTTGCTGCTCCCAGCCTGCCCTGCGCAATTAGCGCTGCACGGGGCGCCTCACTGCTTCCTACTCAGGGGCCCGCGGAGGGCTTGCCTCTGTTTCCCTCTGTTTCCGTTTTTCTGTCTCTCCCTGCCCTCAGCCAGTGGGGCCTGTGTCGCATCGTCTTTCCAGGGCCCGAGCCTCCACAAGCATGGTGAGCATGATTTTTTTTTCTTTTTCATTTCTTTTTTTTTTCTTTTTAGATTCCATATGTAAGTGAGATTATACAGTGCTTGTCTGACTTACTTCACTCGGGGTCCCTCTGTGTTGTCATGAATGTCTGAATAATACTCCATTGTGTGTGTGTATAACATTTTCTTTTCTATTCATCTGTCCATGGACACTTAGGTGGTTTCTGTGTCTTGACTATTGTGAATAACGCTGCAATGAACATAGTAGTGATGGTATCTCTTTCATACTGGGAATTTGTGTCTCTTGGATATATACCCAAAAGTGGAATTACTGGACCACATGGTAGTTCTATTTTTAATTTTTTGAGCAACTTCCATACTGTTTTTCAGAGTGGCTGGCCCAGTTTATACTTCCACAAATAGTGCACAAGTTTCCCTTTTTACCAACATTTGACTTTTTAATAATAGACATTCCGGGGCACCTGGGTGGCTCAGTTGTTAAGCATCTGCCTTCGGCTCAGGTCATGATCCCAGGGTCCTGGGATCGAGCCCCACATCGGGCTCCCTGCTCCGCGGGAAGCCTGCTTCTCCCTCTCCCACTCCTCTGCTTGTGTTCCTGCTCTCGCTATCTCTCTCTCTGTTAAATAAATAAATAAAATCTTTTAAAAAAAATAATAGACATTCTAACAGGTGTGGGGATATCTCATTTGGGTTTTGACTTCTCTGATGATTAGTCATGTGGAGCAGCTGTTGACCATTTGCATACCTTCTGTGCCACCCAGCACCCCTTTTCTTGCTTATCTTTATTTGGTTTTGGTATCGAGGTATAACTGGCCCTATAAATGAGCTGCAAAATGTTCCTTCCTAATAAAAGGAATTGACACTATTTCTTTCCTATATGTTTGATAGATTTATACCACTGCTACGATCTTGCCTTGGAATTTTTGAGAAAAGTATTTCAACTATAATTCAATTTTATTAATCCATAACGGACACTTTGGGTTACCTATATAGTCTAAAATGAGCTATAGTAGTTTTATTGTGTGTCAAAGATGGGCAAGTAATTCGAGAGATGTTGTGGAAGAAAAGAAAGGTCTGCCCCTGCAGGCCTGAAGGCACTTTGAAAGGAGATGCAAGCTGGAGAAATAGTTGTTGCGATATTTTTATCCTTTCCTCCTCAGGCCAAATTTTCACATATCAAAGAATGTTAAAAGGAAACCAAACTGGTCACTTTGGATTAAAAAAAAAAAATTCCTATGTACACATCACCCATAATTTTTATCTAGCCATTAAAATGTAAGCATTTATTTTTATTTACATTTTAGTCCTTCTAAAAATATAACTCCTCTCACTATCAGTGACTTATATGGTCGTAAGAAACCACAGAGTCCTATTATCAAATCTTCAGCATCTATCACTGCACATGAAGCAGCTGTTCTCATCTAGCTGTAGGGTGCCCATATGATCACATTTCTGTAGTTGCGAATACAGAGGCGGTAGAAGATACCACACTGATGTAGTGTGGTGGCTGCAGA
This sequence comes from Leptonychotes weddellii, assembly GCF_054177405.1. Classification (NCBI taxonomy): domain Eukaryota; kingdom Metazoa; phylum Chordata; class Mammalia; order Carnivora; family Phocidae; genus Leptonychotes; species Leptonychotes weddellii. The sequence goes on along the minus strand of NW_027894480.1, from coordinate 898 downwards.
CTCAGATGGGAATCAAACTCAAGCTCTAGAGCTTGCTTGCTGTGAGATCTTAGACAAGTTATTTAACCTTTTGCTTTGCTATCTTTACCTATAAGATATTGATGGCAAGTGTATATGGGGTTCTTATGAGGATTAAATGACTCAATTATGTAAAGATTTTGGAATAGTACCTGAAACATAGGAAACCCATTCTTATCATTATAAATATGTGCCTTCTGTAAAACATAAGATGTGGCTGTTTCTGATTATTTCCATTATTACTTTGTAGTTTCCAATGGCATTCTTTGGAGACATAAAATTCCTTGGAAGGTTTGCCAGTGTGCTCGGTTCAAACATCAATATTGAGTTTCTAACCCTAAAGTTATTATCAAGGATGTTCTGCTTTGATTGGCTAAACCTTAAAAACCGCTTCATTTAAATTAAAGTGAGTATAATAAGTTAAACAGAAAATGAAGGAATCAAAGTTAGTAAACAGGCCAATCATATGTATAAACGATGTGGCAGAAAATCAAAATGTGTCCCCTTCTACATACACTTGATTCTGAGGAAACATAGCAAATTATTTTCCTATATTTGTATACATATATATACACACACACACACACACACACACACATGAATTATGTAACTATATATAAAACTTTATCTTGCTGTCTCTCTAATATATAATGTATATAACTAAATATTTATGTAACAATTTCTCTCTTTATACATACGCATAATTATTTCATCAATTAAGTACAATTCATTCTTTTTTTCTTTCTTTTTTTTTATTCTTATGTTAATCCCCTACATTACATCATTAGTTTTAGATGTAGTGTTCCATGATTCGTTGTTTGTGCATAACACCCAGTGCTCCATGCAGAATGTGCCCTCCTCAATACCCACCACCAGGCTA
>NW_027894479.1:0-240 GCF_054177405.1 Leptonychotes weddellii | reverse complement strand
TCATTGTGCATAGTATTCGCTCAGTATCTCTCCAGAGCAGGTGATGGTAGCCGTCTGTCCCAGGGACACTGACACCGAGGGAGACTGAGTCAGCGCACTGGAGGCCACGGAGCCTGAAGAGACAGAAGAGGAGCGGTTGGTGTGAGGTTCAGGGGCTCATCCCAGGCACCCAGTACTGAGTCTGTGCTGGTCTAGCTCGTGGTTCCCTTCAGACCCCGCTCAGTCCTGATGCGGCTGAGT
>NW_027894478.1:0-240 GCF_054177405.1 Leptonychotes weddellii | reverse complement strand
TCCCTGTCATACTTCCGCACGCCAGATTTTATTGTGTTTTTTTATCCACAGCTGGAGAGATGGGGGGCCCTGCTTGTGGAATTTGAGGTTCCCCTCATCACAGACCCGAAGTGGCCAGCCCAGCGGCAGAACGTGGTCTTAGAAGATGATGTCATTCAGTTCTTGCCATCCACGGAATGCTCGCTGCGACCTGGGGACATGGTGCTTGCCCCCTGGGAGCCAGACCGACAGCGGTATGGC
>NW_027894477.1:0-240 GCF_054177405.1 Leptonychotes weddellii | reverse complement strand
GTGTGCATGCGTGTGTATGGTGTTCAGTGCGTGTGTGCATGTGTATGCAGGTGTGTACATGCAGGTGCGTGTGGTGTGTGTGAGTGTGCATGCGTGTGCACGTGCGCATGTGTGTGCATGTGAGTGTGTGTGCATGCGTGTGTATGGTGTTCAGTGCGTGTGTGCATGTGTATGCAGGTGCGTGTGTGGTGTGTGTGAGTGTGCATGCGTGTGCACGTGCGCATGTGTGTGCATGTGAGT
>NW_027894476.1:0-240 GCF_054177405.1 Leptonychotes weddellii | reverse complement strand
GGTGGGAGGATCCCAGGCAGAGAAGGGGGTGCTGGAAGCAACAGGGGACAGGCAGGGGACGCGGGGCCACTGCCCAGAAATGCAGGAGAACGGAAGTGTCTCCTCCACACCAACTAAGGGAATTCTCTCTTCTCTCTACGATTCCTGTCGCTTCTGACACCCTGTGTGTGCGCACTTTCCATGCCCAGCAAACCTGAACAGCGAGACTGCCCCCACCTCAGACCCAACCGCAAGGGCAGG
>NW_027894475.1:0-240 GCF_054177405.1 Leptonychotes weddellii | reverse complement strand
TGGCACCCCTGGTGTCACCTTCCCAAAGACTCTGTCATTACGTCTCTCCATGCTGGGAGAGATTTTTGCCTATCAAACCGTGGTTTTGTCATTTTGGTCAGTCACAGATGAGAGAGACAAAGATAATGAGCCTGAATGGAACTACTAGTTTGTGCTAGGCGCTGGTTTAAGCATTTTGCGGGCATCAACCCAGTTTATCCTTACACCCATCTAAGAGGGAAGCACTATTCTTGTCATTCC
>NW_027894474.1:0-240 GCF_054177405.1 Leptonychotes weddellii | reverse complement strand
TGTATGTTAATCTTAAATCTCAGGATTTGGGCCAAGATATATTTTTTTCACGAAATTCCAATATGAATCTATTTATTTGTTTATTATCTATTTCCTTAACTAAATACAGAGATTCCTCTTGTTAGGAATTCATGATTTCCTCATTACTGTGTATTTCCAGCACTTAGAATAGTGGTGGCACAAAACAGAAGCGAAAGAAGGAAAGAAAAAGAGAGAGAGAGAGAATATGAATTAAAAAGA
>NW_027894473.1:0-240 GCF_054177405.1 Leptonychotes weddellii | reverse complement strand
GGTGGGAGGATCCCAGGCAGAGAAGGGGGTGCTGGAAGCAGCAGGGGACAGGCAGGGGACGCGGGGCCACTGCCCAGAAATGCAGGAGAACGGAAGTGTCTCCTCCACACCAACTAAGGGAATTCTCTCTTCTCTCTACGATTCCTGTCGCTTCTGACACCCTGTGTGTGCGCACTTTCCATGCCCAGCAAACCTGAACAGCGAGACTGCCCCCACCTCAGACCCAACCGCAAGGGCAGG
>NW_027894472.1:0-240 GCF_054177405.1 Leptonychotes weddellii | reverse complement strand
GGCTATGTACTGGCCAGCTAGAAGATGACAGGAAATGATGACTGGCTCCTCCTCTGAACCTATGCAATTTCCAGAAGTGGCATCTGAAATTTTGTCTTTTTAACAGTTATTCTCATAAAGCCAGATTTGTGGAATGGTGTTTGAGAATCACTGAATTTAGAGCATTCCAGCCTGGCTTAGATGGAATCTTTGGTTGACCGGATTAATATTTCTAAGCTAGTAATCTATAAATGATTTGAT
>NW_027894471.1:0-240 GCF_054177405.1 Leptonychotes weddellii | reverse complement strand
TGATATTAGTAGTAGAATCTTCTCTCTTTTTCTCTGGTCAGTCTTGATAAAGGTTTGCCAATTTTCTTAATCTTTTCAAAGAACCAATTTTTTTGTTGTTTTCTTTATTGTTTTTTTCTGTTCTCTGTTATTTATTCCCATTCTAATTTTTATTATTTCTTTCCTTCTTCCTGTTTAGGATTTAGTCTGCACTTTTTTCAAGTTTATTAAGGTGTAAGTTTAGGATACCTATTTGAAATG
>NW_027894470.1:0-1562 GCF_054177405.1 Leptonychotes weddellii | reverse complement strand
AACCCTATGCCAGCAAATTAGATAACCTGGAAGAAATGGATGCATTCCTAGAGATGTATCAACTACCAAAACTGAACCAGGAAGAAATAGAAAACCTGAACAGACCTATAACCACTAAGGAAACTGAAGGAGTCATCAAAAATCTCCCAATGAACAAAAGCCCAGGGCCAGATGGCTTCCCAGGGGAATTCTACCAAACATTTCAAGAAGAATTAATACCCATTCTTCCGAAACTGTTCCAAAAAATAGAAATGGAAGGAAAACTTCCAAACTCGTTTTATGAGGCCACCATTACCTTGATTCCAAAACCGGACAAAGACCCCATCAAAAAGGAGAATTACAGACCAATATCCCTGATGAACATGGATGCAAAAATTCTCACCAAAATACTAGCCAATAGGATCCAACAGTACATTAAAAGGATTATTCACCACGACCAAGTGGGATTTATCCCTGGGCTGCAAGGTTGGTTCAACATCTGCAAATCAATCAACCGTGATACATTAATAAAAGAAAGAACAAGAATCATATGATCCTCTCAATAAATGCAGAAAAAGCATTTTACAAAGTACAGCATCCTTTCTTGATCAAAACTCTGAAGAGTATAGGCATAGAGGGTACATACTTAAATATCATAAAAGCCATCTGTGAAAAACCTACAGCAAATATCATTCTGAATGGGGAAAAACTGAGAGCTTTCCCCCTAAGGTCAGGAATGCAGCAGGGATGTCCACTATCACCACTACTATTCAACATAGCATAGAAGTCCTAGCCACAGCAATCAGACAACAAAAAGACATAAAAGGCATCCAAATAAGCAAAGAAGTCAAACTCTCACTCTTTGCAGATGATATGATACTTTATGTGGAAAACCCAAAAGACTCCACCCCCAAATTGCTAGAACTCATACAGGAATTCAGTAAAGTGGCAGGATATAAATCAGTGCATAGAAATCAGTGGCATTCCTATACACCAGCAACAAGACAGAAGGAAGAGAAATTAAGGACTCGATCCCATTTACAATTGCACCCAAAACGATAAGATACCTACCAATAAATCTAACCAAAGAGGCAAAGGATCTATACTCAGAAGACTATAAAATACTCATGAAAGAAATTGAGGAAGACAGAAATGGAAAAACCTTCCATGCTCATGGATTGGAAGAAAGATGTCAATGCTACCTAGAGCAATCTACACATTCAATGCAATCCCCATCAAAATACCATCCACTTTTTTCAAAGAAATGGAACAAATAATCCTAAAATTTGTATGGAACCGGTAAAGACCCCGAATAGCCAGAGGAGTGTTGAAAAGAAAACCAAAGCTGGCGGCATCACAATTCTGGACTTCCAGCTCTATTACAAAGCTGTCATCATCAAGACAGCATGGTACTGGCACAAAAACAGACACATAGATCAATGGAACAGAATAGAGAGCCCAGAAATGGACCCTCAACTCTATGGTCAACTAATCCTTGACAAAGCAGGAAAGAATATCCAATGGCAAAAAGACAGTCTCTTCAACAAATGGTGTTGGCAAAATTGGACAGCCACATGCAGGAG
>NW_027894469.1:0-240 GCF_054177405.1 Leptonychotes weddellii | reverse complement strand
GAGCTGAGATGGCCCTCTGTCCCGTGCCTGGCGGATGGGAGCAGGTGCATGCCAGGAGCTTGCCTCTGCACAAAACAGAGGTAGCTGTGGAAAAGTGTGGGGCCCCCCCCCCACCACCCTGCCTGCCCTACCCTCCCTCCTGGACAGAGAGGGGTGGGTGACTCTCTCTCCCCCTGGGGACAGGCACAGCCCACCAGCCGTAGCCAGGGTAGCAACGCCCCTGCCCCAGCTGACCTTGCT
>NW_027894468.1:0-240 GCF_054177405.1 Leptonychotes weddellii | reverse complement strand
TGGCACTCCTGGTGTCACCTTCCCAAAGACTCTGTCATTATGTCTCTCCATGCTGGGAGAGATTTTTGCCTATCAAACCGTGGTTTTGTCATTTTGGTCAGTCACAGATGAGAGAGACAAAGATAATGAGCCTGAATGGAACTACTAGTTTGTGCTAGGCGCTGGTTTAAGCATTTTGCGGGCATCAACCCAGTTTATCCTTACACCCATCTAAGAGGGAAGCACTATTCTTGTCATTCC
>NW_027894467.1:0-240 GCF_054177405.1 Leptonychotes weddellii | reverse complement strand
TTATTTATCTTGCCCACCAGAAAGCTCACTTTATTCTTCCGGGGAGCACCAAGGAGATGCAGTGATCTTTGCAGCATATATATACACATGCGTGCAAGCTAAGATCAGTTATAAATATCTGAGCAAGGGGAGAAGCTAATTAGAATAGGCTCACTGGCTCTTTGGTGGTTTTACAGTCTCCTTCTTAAATTCTTAGTGGTATACATAGTGGTCATAATCATGAAGCAACACACTGTGCGT
>NW_027894466.1:0-240 GCF_054177405.1 Leptonychotes weddellii | reverse complement strand
TTGGTAGGCCTTGACAGAAAAAAGTTGAATCTCTTATTTATTTATTTATTTATTTATTTATTTATTTATTTATTTATTTTAGTAATACTTTTTTTCTTTTTATGTTCAGTTGAATCTCTTAAAGCAAAGCCTCCAAGCATGTTAGAAACCCCATAGCTACCTTTGAAACAAATAATGCAATATATGTTAAGAAAAAAAAGAAGAAGAAGAAGAAGGTAGCAGGAGGGGAAGAATGAAGCG
>NW_027894465.1:0-240 GCF_054177405.1 Leptonychotes weddellii | reverse complement strand
TGGCCCAGTGACAGTGATTTCAAATTTCTGCCCTCGAGAACTGTAAGAGAATAAAGTCTATTGTTTTAAGCCATCAAATTTATACTATTTTTTCTTCAGAAGCCACAGGAAACTGCAATCCATAGGTTGAGAATATAATAGACTTGAAAATATAGTAAATGCCAAATAATATCAGGCAAAACAAAACAAAAAATTCAACCCCAGAAACTTAAGAAAGGTAAGCCATCAAATATATGATCT
>NW_027894464.1:0-240 GCF_054177405.1 Leptonychotes weddellii | reverse complement strand
GTCACTCACTGGTGGTGTAGGATCCCCACGGCCAGGCACCCTCCCGCTGCCTTTTATCCTCCGATATCTGCCCGCAGGATCACGGCTCTCCGCTTCGTATCTCGAAACCAACTGCCTGCGATATTCTGTTTGTAGAGATTCAGATCTTCTTACATCTCAGGCTGGTTTCGTGGGTGCTCAGAGTGGTCTGGTAGATATCCAGCTCAATTCCGGGGACCAGTTGAAATAGGGTCCCCTACT
>NW_027894463.1:0-240 GCF_054177405.1 Leptonychotes weddellii | reverse complement strand
GGGAATTTCTTGCCCTGGGTCTCTCCCTGCCAAGCTGTCTCGGTTGGCTGTGTTCCTCTTCCGAAAGTTCTCAGCTTCTGTCAGGAGGCCCTCTTTATATAGCTACTTTGTGTAAGTAACAGGTAAATCCTCTTTCCCATCACCCCTTCAGTCCTAGGGAGGGTAAAGATACTTACTGGTTTCCCTAAACCCTAGCCACGCATTTTCCTTTTATTAAATGCTCTTCAATTACTCAGTTTG
>NW_027894462.1:0-240 GCF_054177405.1 Leptonychotes weddellii | reverse complement strand
TCCTTCCTTCTCTTGATGTACCTTCTAGCATTCATTACCTAATGCTTCCATCCACCAAATTATCTTCTATCTCAACCCCTTTAGCTCAAAACTAAAATATTTTTTATGCCTTTATGGCATTCACTAATTTAGAATAATAATATAACTGTTTTCTCTTTTTCAAACCTCACCCCATATCTCTGAGCCCAATTCTTGCCATTCTGTGTTTTTCATTTTTCACAAATTTAATTGCTCCCTTGA
>NW_027894461.1:0-240 GCF_054177405.1 Leptonychotes weddellii | reverse complement strand
GGCAACATTGGATGCTGAGCTTGACCGGGACCTAGAGGTGAGAATGTCACCTCATGATGTACTGGAGCCTGAGATACAATATCTGTAGAGGACTCTGGAGGCTGAGCTGGGTGCTCATACTGAACTGGAATAGGCCCGATCCCCTCGTTGGGCTTTGGATGTTGAGCTGGGACCGCATGCTGGACTAGAGAAGGTTCTACACCCACAACAGGCACTTGAGACAGAGCTGAGCTCCACTGC
>NW_027894460.1:0-240 GCF_054177405.1 Leptonychotes weddellii | reverse complement strand
TGTAAAAATACAGTATATAATACATATAATATACAAAATAAGTGTCAATTGACTGTTTATGTTACTGGTAAGGCTTCCAGTCAACAATAGGCTGTTAGTAGTTAAGTTTTGGGGGAGTTAAAAGTTATATATGGATTTTTTTACTGCATGGGGGTGTGGGTGCTCCTAACCCCCAGCATTATTCAAGGGTCAACTGTATCTCTGAGTGTGTATATACATATAATTTCATAACCTCACTAG
>NW_027894459.1:0-1562 GCF_054177405.1 Leptonychotes weddellii | reverse complement strand
ATAACTTACATGTGAAGAACAAAAGGCAGCCTAGTAGAAGGGAAAGGAATAGGAAGTGAGGACAGAGAGGTGGAGTCCTGGTTCTGCTATTATCCAACTGTATGAATGTAGACAAGTCACCCAATTTATCCATTTCCTCCTCTCTAAAATGGAACTCATAATACCCGCTGCCTGTTTTGGATTGTGAAGCTAAAAAAGCCAAGGTAATATCCTTTTAAGTTATAAAAAATATGCATGATGATGGACAGCAAAAATTATAACATTGGAAAGATCTCAGTGGATGTAGATGTAATAAATGTGGCAAATATAAATAGGGGAGGATAAAAGGACCTATATGTTTTCATGAACTCTACATTTTACTTGAAGTGGTAAATATTAACTTCAAGTAAACTGACAAATGAGGTTTGTTATTATAATCCCTAGACAACAACTAAAAAATAAACACAAGAGAGAGGCGCCTGGGTGGTGCAGTCTGTTAGGCATCCGACTCTTGGTTTCTGCTCAGGTCGTGATCTCAAGGTCATGAGATCAAGCCCTGCATCTGACTCCACATGAGCATGGAGTCTGCTTGAGATTCTCTCTCCTTCTCCCTCTGCCCCTCCTGCTCATGCTCTCTCTCAAATCAACTTTTTTTTAAAAAGTAACACAAAAGATGTGACCAGTCAATAGATAAATTATATGGAAATCTAAAAATTATTCAAATCCCAAAGAAGGGAGGAAAAGGGTGAACAGAAGAACAAAGGAAGAAACAAAAACAAAAACAAAAAACCCAGAAGAAACAAACAGAACACTCATAAAATGGTAGAGCTAAATCCAATCAATAACTATGTTAAATGTAGATAGTCTAAAACACCAAATAAAGATAAATGTTGTCTGATTGGATTTTTAGCAAAAGGCCAAATGCTATCTACAGAAACCCACTCTAAATGTAATGATATAAGTAGACTAAAAGTAAAAGGTTAAAAAACAGATATGCCATTGAAATACTAATCAAGAGAAAACAGAGTGGCAATATCAAGATTACACAAAGTAGACTTCCGTACAAGGAAAATTACCAGAGATAAAGTAGGAAAGTACATAATAATAAAGGGGAAAATGGCCAAGAAAACGTAACAGTGATAAATGCATATGTACCTAAACAAAAGCCGGAAAACACATAAAGCAAAAACTGATAGCACTGAAAGGGGAAACTGAGTATAATCCACAATTATACTCAGAGACTTCAGCATTCCTCTCAAGATAATTAATAGAACAAGTAGACAGTTTGATTGGCATTTATACAACACTTCATCTAACGGCAGCAGAAATACACTTTCTTTCCAAGTACACATGGAACAGTCACCAAGATAAACCATATTCTGAGCCACAGAACAGACCTTAACAAATTTAGTATAATTGTAATCATATAAAATATGCTTTTTTTTTTTTACCACGATAGAATTTAACTAGAAATTAGTCACAAAGAGATCTGGAAATTTCCCAAATACCTCAAGTAAACGACATATGGAAATGAAACACCAGAAGTCTAAGTTCAGAAGTCTTGAACTGAGAAAATATTTTGA
>NW_027894458.1:0-240 GCF_054177405.1 Leptonychotes weddellii | reverse complement strand
CCTCAGAGGGGCTTCCCTGGCAGGAACCAATGCTTGTCTCTCCTGCAGGTCTGGGCTCAGGAGTCAGGTCAGGGAGGAAGGGGCTGGGGCTGTCCCTAAAGAGGGAGCTCACTGATGTCACCCTGTTCCTTGCACAGGGCCCTGCTATGCAGCCTTCTCTTTGTGCTCTTGAACTTTGTGAAAGTGTCCCTGCACAGGGCCCTGCTGTGGACTGTGGTGTGGCTGATCCAGAGTCGGGGG
>NW_027894457.1:0-240 GCF_054177405.1 Leptonychotes weddellii | reverse complement strand
TCCCTGTCATACTTCCGCACGCCAGATTTTATTGTGTTTTCTTATCCACAGCTGGAGAGATGGGGGGCCCTGCTTGTGGAATTTGAGGTTCCCCTCATCACAGACCCGAAGTGGCCAGCCCAGCGGCAGAACGTGGTCTTAGAAGATGATGTCATTCAGTTCTTGCCATCCACGGAATGCTCGCTGCGACCTGGGGACATGGTGCTTGCCCCCTGGGAGCCAGACCGACAGCGGTATGGC
>NW_027894456.1:0-240 GCF_054177405.1 Leptonychotes weddellii | reverse complement strand
TGATATTAGTAGTAGAATCTTCTCTCTTTTTCTCTGGTCAATCTTGATAAAGGTTTGCCAATTTTCTTAATCTTTTCAAAGAACCAATTTTTTTGTTGTTTTCTTTATTGTTTTTTTCTGTTCTCTGTTATTTATTCCCATTCTAATTTTTATTATTTCTTTCCTTCTTCCTGTTTAGGATTTAGTCTGCACTTTTTTCAAGTTTATTAAGGTGTAAGTTTAGGATACCTATTTGAAATG
>NW_027894455.1:0-240 GCF_054177405.1 Leptonychotes weddellii | reverse complement strand
CCACCACTCCAGCAACCTTCAGTTTGTTTCCTGAGATTACGAGTCTCTTATGGTTTGTCTCCTCTCTGGTTTCATCTTATTTCATTTTTTCCTCCTTCACCTATGATCCTCTGTCTTGTTTCTCAAATTCCTCATATCAGTGAGATCATATGATACTTGTCTTTCTCTGATTGACTTATTTTGCTTAGTGTAATACCCTCTAGTTCCATCCATGTCATTGCAAATGGCAAGATTTCATTT
>NW_027894454.1:0-240 GCF_054177405.1 Leptonychotes weddellii | reverse complement strand
TTTGAAATATAAGGAGCATCAGTGCTATCCTCTGACCATACACACACACACACACACACACACATACACACACACACACACATCCCAGGACCTAAAGCATTCCCTCTCCAGGTTTCTTGGTTTGTGTTCTCTCTCCACCTGCATAAAGTCTGAGTGCCCTGTCCCAGGAGATATAACACCATCTTTTATCAGTCATCCCTTACTGTCACCAAAACAATTTATCTGGAAGAATCAGGTGCA
>NW_027894453.1:0-240 GCF_054177405.1 Leptonychotes weddellii | reverse complement strand
AGTTAAGTAAACAAGGTGTTCTTTAAAAGGGAGTGAGCTCAGGCTCAGGTCATGACCCCAGGGTCCTGGGATCCAGCCCCGCATCGGGCTCCCTGCTCCGCGGGAAGCCTGCTTCTCCCTCTCCCACTCCCCCTGCTTGTGTTCCCTCTCTTGCTGTGTCTCTCTCTGTCAAATAAATAAATAATCTTAAAAAAAAAAAGGCACAGTGGCAGAGTGACTTAGGTGATCATGCATGTTTCT
>NW_027894452.1:0-240 GCF_054177405.1 Leptonychotes weddellii | reverse complement strand
TCCGCGCACAGATTTTCCATGGCTGGGGTTGGTATTTCTATTTTTTTTTTTTTTTAAGTTTTTATGTATTTGTTTGCCAGAGAGAGAGAGCTCAAGCAGGGGGAGTGACAGGGAGAGGGAGAAGCAGGCTCCCCACTGAGCAAGGAGCTGGATGTGGGACTCAATCCCAGGACTCTGGGATCATGACCTGAGCCGAAGGCAGACGCTTAACTGACTGAGCCACGCAGGCATCCCTGGGGT
>NW_027894451.1:0-240 GCF_054177405.1 Leptonychotes weddellii | reverse complement strand
TGAGAAGCAGGGGTGCCTGGGTGGCTCAGATGGTTAGGTGTCTGCCTTCGGCTCGGGTCATGGGATCGAGCCTTATGTCCTACTCAGTGGGGACCCTGCTACTCCCTTTCCCTCTGTCCCTCTCCCTACTCATGCTCTTTCTTTCTCTTTCTCTCTCTCTCTCTCAAATAAATAAATAAAATCTTGTTTAAAATAAAAAAAAAATTTTGAAAATAAAAAAACTCTAGTATTGGCCTAATA
>NW_027894450.1:0-240 GCF_054177405.1 Leptonychotes weddellii | reverse complement strand
AGCACTCTGAAAATACATTTTCAACTTGTATGTTTCTATGGTACACTATGAAAGACATAAAACTCAGTATGTGAGTAGTTAACAGAAAATAAACACATAAATAAATACATGCTATTCAGCCCTACTCACAATTACAGAAGTGAAACTAAAACCACTGGCTATAATCTTTCATTTCTCAGACTGAAAGTTATGGGAAAAGAGTCTCTCTCACATGGGAATGTAAATTGTATAATTTCTATT
>NW_027894449.1:0-240 GCF_054177405.1 Leptonychotes weddellii | reverse complement strand
GGCAGTGAAGATACTTTATATCTGGGTGTTCCCAATTATTGCCTCTTGCCCCTTGTGACTTTGCTCTAATTTATTTCAGCTATCTATATCCATCACCCAATCCATAGTTACTTTTATTTATTTAAACCATTATTTTCTAAATTTATTAAGAATATAAAAAATAGAAGGTTTTATTTTACCCTATTATTCCTTCTCCAACATTCTTCCTTTCTTTTTTTAAATTTAATTTTATTATGTTAT
>NW_027894448.1:0-1563 GCF_054177405.1 Leptonychotes weddellii | reverse complement strand
GAGTTCAGAATCATGATTTTAAAGATAATAGCTGGGCTTGAAAAAAGCATGGAAGTTATTAGAGAAATCCTTTCTGGAGAATAAAAACTAAAATCTAACCAAGTCAAAATCAAAAAGGCTATTAATGAGGTGCAATAAAAAATGGAGGCTCTAACTGCTGGGATAAATGAGGCAGAAGAGAGAATCAGTGATATAGAAGACCAAAGGATGGAAAATAAAGCTGAGAAAAAGAGAGATAAACAACTACTGGATCACGAGGGCAGAATTCGAGAGATAAGCGATACCATAAGATGAAACAACATTAGAATAATTGGTGATCCCAGAAGAAGAAAGAGAGAGAGGGGCAGAAGGTATATTGGAGCAAATTATTGCAGAGAACTTCCCTAATTTGGGGAAGGAAACAGGCATCAAAATCTAGGAGGCACAGAGAACCCCCCTCAAAATCAATAAAAATAGGTCAACACCCCAACATCTAATCATAAAACATACGAGTCTCAGAGTCAAAGACAAAATCCTGAAAGCAGCTCGGAAGAAGAGATATGTAACCTACAATGGTAGAAATATATGACTGGAAACAGACCTATCCAGAGACCTGGCAGGCCAGAAAGGACTGGCATGATATATTCAGAGCACTAAATGAGAAAAAATATGCAGCCAAGAATACTATATCCAGCTAGGCTGTCACTGATTATAGAAGGAGCAATAAAAAGCTTCCAGGACAAACAAAAACTAAAGGAATTTGCAAACACGAAACCAGCCCTACAAGAAATATTGAAAGGGGTCCTCTAAGCAAAGAGAGAGCCTAAAAGCAACACAGACCAGAAAGGAACACAGACAATATACAGTAACAGTCACCTTACAGGCAATACAATGGCACTAAATTCCTATCTTTCAATAGTTACCCTGAATGTAAATGGGCTAAATGCCTCAATCAAAAGACACAGGCTATCAGATTGGATTAAAAAACAAGACCCATTGATACACTGTCTGCAAGAGACACATTTTAGACCCAAAGACACCCCCAGATTGAAAGTGAGGGGGTGGAAAACCATTTACCATGCTCATGGACACCAAAAGAAAGCTGGGTAGCAATCCTTATATCAGACAAATTAGATTTTATTTTTTTTTAAAGATTTTATCTGAGAGAGAGAGAGAGAGAATGAAAGAGAGAGCACGAGGGGAGGAGTGTCAGAGGAAGCAGCAGACTCCCTGCTGAATAGGGAGCCCGATGTGGGACTCGATCCTGGGACTCCAGGATCATGACCTGAGCCGAAGGCAGTCGCTTAACGAACTGAGCCACCCAGGCACCCGACAAATTAGATTTTAAACCAAAGACTGTAATAAGAGATGAGGAAGGACACTATATCCTAAAGGGTCTATCCAACAAGAAGATCTAACAATTGTAAATATCTATGCCCCTAACATGAGAGCAGCAAATTATATAAGCCAATTAATAACAAAAGCAAAGAAACACATTGACAACAATACAATAATAGTGGGGGACTTTAACACCCCCCTCATAAAATGGACAGATCCTCTAAGCAAAAGATCAAGGAAATAAAG
>NW_027894447.1:0-240 GCF_054177405.1 Leptonychotes weddellii | reverse complement strand
TACTATTCGCTGGTGCTGGACAGCGCCCTGGACCGAGAGACCGTGGCGGACTATGCTCTGGTGGTGACCGCACGCGACGGAGGCTCGCCTTCGCTCTCCGCCACGGCCAGCGTGTCCGTGGAAGTGGCGGACGTGAACGACAACGCGCCGGCATTCGCGCAGCCCGAGTACACGGTGTTCGTGAAGGAGAACAACCCGCCCGGCTGCCACATCTTCACGGTGTCTGCGCGGGACGCCGAC
>NW_027894446.1:0-240 GCF_054177405.1 Leptonychotes weddellii | reverse complement strand
TTTGTTTCCCACATCAAAAGGACAGGTTCAGAGCAGGTGCTTTTTTTTTTAATAACACCTTTGAGTTATTTATTACACTATTCTTTTTTTAAGATTTTATTTATTTATGTGACAGAGAGAGACACAGCGAGAGAGGGAACACAAGCAGGGGGAGTGGGAGAGGGAGAAGCAGGCTTCCCGCTGAGCAGGGAGCCCGATGTGGGGCTAGATCCCAGGACCCTGGGATCATGACCTGAGCCG
>NW_027894445.1:0-240 GCF_054177405.1 Leptonychotes weddellii | reverse complement strand
TCATTGTGCATAGTATTCGCTCAGTATCTCTCCAGAGCAGCTGATGGTAGCCGTCTGTCCCAGGGACACTGACACCGAGGGAGACTGAGTCAGCGCACTGGAGGCCACGGAGCCTGAAGAGACAGAAGAGGAGCGGTTGGTGTGAGGTTCAGGGGCTCATCCCAGGCACCCAGTACTGAGTCTGTGCTGGTCTAGCTCGGGGTTCCCTTCAGACCCCGCTCAGTCCTGATGCGGCTGAGT
>NW_027894444.1:0-240 GCF_054177405.1 Leptonychotes weddellii | reverse complement strand
TTTTTTTTTTTAGGGTATAACTTTTAAACAAAGTTTTTCCCTCACATTCTAATGTAATGTACAGTTTGACCAATCACATAAGGGATTAAAACACAAACTGTGAATTTAATCCAAACAGTATTAAATGATTGATGAAGAGGCAGAAGTATTGGGATGCATTTAATGATTTTTAAGGGTGTTTATTAAAAAACAAAAATAGAGTAAATATATAAACACTGATGAAATATGTATGTGTATATA
>NW_027894443.1:0-240 GCF_054177405.1 Leptonychotes weddellii | reverse complement strand
TGGTCAGGATATATGAGATCAGCATTTTTAGGGCTTAAGGAGTCAAAGGAGAAAGTACAATAAAAATTGACAAACAAATGTCTATGAAATTGTAAAAGTAAGCTACAGCTAATGGTCCGCAGGAGAGTTGCAGGAGCCACTTTGGAAAAAGAATGGCATTCCCTAAGACGGTGCACTCCGCTGAGAGAGAAGCCGGGGTTGGGGGTGGCTCTGAGCATGGTGGCTGGGGCATTGCATGGG
>NW_027894442.1:0-240 GCF_054177405.1 Leptonychotes weddellii | reverse complement strand
ATCTAGTGACAGCCTACAAAAGATGCTAAGTATGGTTTGGGTTTTTGGTTGGGGGGTTTTTTGTTTTTGTTTTTGTTTTTTAGTTTTCATTACTCTCATTCTTTGATTCCTTCCACAGAGCCCAAATCACTAATTCAAAACTTCTTACCGCACTTGGAATTCTTAAATGTCAGGATTTTAAATAAGGCAGAAAAGCTCACCAAATCCTCTTAATTAATCTAAATAGCATGTTTTCCTTTT
>NW_027894441.1:0-240 GCF_054177405.1 Leptonychotes weddellii | reverse complement strand
CCCTTCATTCTTCCCCTCCCGCTACCTTCTTCTTCTTCTTCTTTTTTGAATATGCCTTTTAATCCTGAAGCCAGAGCTCATGGGGCTGATGCCTGTGGATGTTGTCATTCCAGCTGGGAAGGATGAGTTCTTGCAGCAACATTTGTGGGTCCAAGCAGGCACCAGTGTCCTCGTTATCATCTACTACCAAGGGCAGGTATCAGAGCTACGGAGTCCGGTCCTACCTGCATCAGTTTTATG
>NW_027894440.1:0-240 GCF_054177405.1 Leptonychotes weddellii | reverse complement strand
GCCCGGGTGGGTGGAGGGTAGGGGCTCTCCCACTGGGCCCTGGGTCACTGAGGAAGCAGAAGTGAAAGTACACAGTGAACCGTTCTTCAGACAGGGGCCCCTGTGGACGGTGGTTGGTGCAGAGGTGGATTTTGGGGGTGGGGAAAGGGCTGGTCTTGAAATTCAGAATGTCCAGTTAAAGTCGACTTTCTTTTTTTTTTAATTTTTAAAAAAGATTTTATTTATTTGAGCGATAGCATG
>NW_027894439.1:0-240 GCF_054177405.1 Leptonychotes weddellii | reverse complement strand
CTGCCTTCAGCTGAGGTCATGATCCCAGGGTCCTGGGATCGAGCACCACGTTGGTCTTCTTGCTCAGTGGGGAGCCTGCTTCTCCCTCTCCCATTCCCCCTGCTTGTGCTCTCTCTCTCTCTTAAATAAATAAATAGAATCTTTTAAAAAATAATAGAAGTATTTGACATATAAAATTGAAATATCAGATTGCCTCCAGTCCATGTTGCACAGACAAAGGTTAGAGGTTAGTGGGTTTTT
>NW_027894438.1:0-240 GCF_054177405.1 Leptonychotes weddellii | reverse complement strand
TTTCGTTATTGTTATTGGATTGTGATCAGAGGCTGGAGGTTTGCATAACGGGAGTTCATTAGTTCTGTTTAAGTTCTTCTGTGGCTGTTCATGGTCAATCTTTACACAGTTAATTCCCTGAACACTTGAAGGAATGTGTATTCTCTGTTGGCTGCAGGGTTTTACACTTATCCCTTTGATCGAGCTTGTTAATGGCGTCGTTGAGATTTTCTGTACCCTGATTTTTAATCTGCTGAGCTC
>NW_027894437.1:0-1563 GCF_054177405.1 Leptonychotes weddellii | reverse complement strand
CACTCCTATAGTACTGTTTAAAACATTCTTAGATCATAGTTCCCTCAACTGTCAAATGAGGACTAAAACTAAATTGTCCCTTGGCTTCCTGCGAAGATACCATGAATACATTCCAAATGGAACAAATGTATTTAATCTATAAAGTTTTCGAAAAGATATGGGTATGTTTTCTTTAATCTCACATAAATTATAGAGTAAAGATATGGATACATTTTCCTTAATCTCACATAAATTATTTGGTATCAGGTCAAGCTCTGTGAGATCCAGACCGTTGCTGCAGGATAGCAGTAAGATCTGGAGCTGCAGGCCTAACTCATTTATGACAGTCCTAGATGGAAGCTGAGCCCACCCACAGAAAGTGTGTCCAGTCAACTCAGTCTAATTTAAACGATGGTACCTATTAAAGACACCCGATTCCTGCAAGGTCTTAAATTATATATCAATCTCAGGATGGATTTGACTAAAGACAGAATTAGTTACATGCAAATAAATAATTTTATTCCAAGCATGGAGCTAATAAGAAGGTTAGATGTAGCCGTGGCTAATTGGTTACGCATAGTCAACCCAACTAAAACTTACCGAGTGAGCTGTATGTGAGGGAAATGGAAAAATACTAAAATGGGAACATGGAGACTTTTAATAAAGTACAGTCCATGCACTTAAAGAACAACGTCAACAAGTAAGTATGTAATTCATTCAAGTATGTCAAACTTTAAATAGAACATGTTGTTTAAGAACAACGGTTGTAACAAAGAATTTTTTCCTTTAGTGTGTAATGGAGCATCTTGATTTGAAAGTTGGGTGCTTCCAAATAACAGGATTAATAAGGTACAGGCCTAGCACTGAAGTAACTGAGTAAAACTACAGGTATGATCTTAAAACGGGTCATGGAATGATCACGTGAATGAAGCCATAAAAACTCTCTCCTCTTTCTGTCCTGTGGTTGTACAGTGTCTGAATTTCCTTCCACTGATCTTGTCTTTGAGGCAAGTCAATGACATTTTGAGGAGGATTAAACTCATTAGAACATTATTAATCATCCAAACCAGTGTAGTCCTCAATTGTTTATTCTATTAAGCAGCCAAAGAAAATCACTGAAGACAACGGTATCTGAAGAATTACAGTGGTCCCCCCTTGCTGATTCATGTAGATCATTTTGATTGAGCCATTTGACTCTAGGTAGAGGGCATAAACTGCTGTTTCTTAAACCTTTTTTTCATTATCACTTTCCTAAGGATCCTTGTTAGGCATTCTTTTCTCTACGTGCCATTCCCAATGAAATTTTAATTCCTCAGATATTCTGTATATTTATTTATGTATTGTACATATACCTGTATTTTATACATAAAAGAGTGTGATTTTTTTTCACCCACAAGAACAGATTTCTACCCCTTTAGTGATGATACTCCTCCTATTGAGAATGCATGGCATGAATGAACCACTGAACAGCCAAGAAGAAAGCATATAACATATAAAACTCTTCTTAAATGTCTATAGCGCTACTGTATACTTACTATTGATATGAATTACTAAACCACTGAGGGTCTACTTCTGGTCAGATAC
>NW_027894436.1:0-240 GCF_054177405.1 Leptonychotes weddellii | reverse complement strand
TAGTTTGTTGTATTTTAATGAGGATAAATGAGTTAATTCACATGAAATGTTTCGACAAGAGCCTGCCGCATAGTTATCAACCATGGTTGTTACTGTTATTACTTAGATAGTGGTTTTCTCCTCTTGTTTGTGTGCGTGAGCACGGCTTACTCAAAGAGAAGACCCCAGACATGAAAGAGGTATAAGGAGAGCTTATGTGAGGGCTCATTAAGCACACTTCCACCCCCATGGAACAGATTC
>NW_027894435.1:0-240 GCF_054177405.1 Leptonychotes weddellii | reverse complement strand
CTCCAGGATCATGACCTGAGCCGAAGGCAGTCGCTTAACCAACTGAGCCACCCAGGCGCCCTATATACCTTTATTTAAAAAATACTTTATTGCTGGGGTGCCTGGGTGGCTCAGTGGGTTAAGTGTCTGACTTTGGCTCAGGTCATGATCTTGGGGTCCTGGGATGGAGCCCTGCTCATTGGGCTCTGCACTCAGCAGGCAGTCTCTCTCTCTCTCCCTCTGCCCCTGCTCGTGTTCTCT
>NW_027894434.1:0-240 GCF_054177405.1 Leptonychotes weddellii | reverse complement strand
GAGAGCTTGTTTGGAGGTTCTAGCAGGGGAGCGCAGCTACTCGTATACCCTTGACCGAAGAACGGTCCTCCTCTATCGGGGAAGGTCGTCCTCTTCGACCGAGCGCGCAGCTTCGGGAGGGACGCACATGGAGCGGTGAGGGAGGAAGGGGACACCCACCTAGCCAGCCAGATCAGCCGAATCAACCCTGGTGATCAATGGGGTGACAGATGTCGCAGCCAGATCGCCCTCACATCCTCT
>NW_027894433.1:0-240 GCF_054177405.1 Leptonychotes weddellii | reverse complement strand
TCTCTGTCTCCTCTCTCTCTCAAATAAATAAATAAAATTTCAAAAAAAAAAAAGATTCCTTAGCTCTAACACCAGAAACATAATCATAAAAGAAAAAAAAATGAGGGGCGCCTGGGTGGCTCAGTTGTTAAGCGTCTGCCTTCGGCTCAGGTCATGGTCCCAGGGTCCTGGGATTGAGCCCCACATTGGGCTCCCTGCTGGGCGGGAAGCCTGCTTCTCCCTCTCCCACTCCCCCTGCTT
>NW_027894432.1:0-240 GCF_054177405.1 Leptonychotes weddellii | reverse complement strand
GTCCTTAAAAATGTTCTAGTAGTCTTTTCTTTTCATGTTTAAATAAGTGCACTGTATAATTGTAATAAAGCATTTCCAAGTGCAGGCAAGAGGCTGGGTGGCATTCTCCCAAGAAATCAGAGCAAATAAACCACTCATATCATATAATTTAATCACCGCGTGAATGTGTCCAAATTTGCAGAGTAGTTATATTTACATATGCACCCACATCAGGGGTCCCAGTGACGTGGTCGATGTGCT
>NW_027894431.1:0-240 GCF_054177405.1 Leptonychotes weddellii | reverse complement strand
TACACATTTGTGGATTTGCTTGAAGGGTTAATCCCTCACTAGTGATACCGCGCTCTCCCAACAATTACTTTCTCACAGACCTTTAAACATGATCAAGCTCAGGACTTCCTATCCACATTTTACTAGCAAGGTTTGGGGTTCTATAGGGCTTTGGTAGGGAAGACCCTTCCTCCCGCCCTTCCTATTTCACCCCACAGGTGCTGCTCCCTCCCTCACCTCCCCCTATTCTCCACCCCCCAC
>NW_027894430.1:0-240 GCF_054177405.1 Leptonychotes weddellii | reverse complement strand
TGAAAGATACGAATTTAGTGCCATTGTATTGTATTTAAGGTGACGGTTACTGTATACTGTATACTGTGTACTTGTCTCTGTTCCTTTCTGGTCTATGTTACTTTTGGGCTTTCTGTTTCCTTAGAGGACCCCTTTCAATATTTTTTGTATGGCTGGTTTGGTGATTGCAACTTCTTTTAGTTTCTGTTTGTTCTGGAAGCTTTTTATCTCTCCTTCTATTTTCAATGACAGCCTACCTGG
>NW_027894429.1:0-240 GCF_054177405.1 Leptonychotes weddellii | reverse complement strand
TATGGGGATTAACATAAGAATAAAAAAAAAAAGAAAGAAAGAAAAATATTCTTGCTTGAACATCACACAAAATTCAAGTGCATGATGTTTTTCTTTTCTACATTTAACACGCTAGCAATCTATTTTCATATACGGACTGACTTAATGATCTAACTTTCCCCCTAAATAGCCAATTTTCCTAGCAGCATTAATAATCTATTCTTTCCACCACTGATCTGAAATCCACATTATAATAAATAT
>NW_027894428.1:0-240 GCF_054177405.1 Leptonychotes weddellii | reverse complement strand
TTAATAATTTAAATGCTACATAAATGCCACATAAAGGTAAAATATTTTAAGCAAGTTGCAGTTATTAGCCCAGTTATGATACTATATAACGATGGATATGATAACAACAGTATGATGGTGGCCATTTTAAGAATAGATGCATCTGGGGCACCTGGGTGGCTCAGTTGGTTAAGCGACTGCCTTCGGCTCAGGTCATGATCCTGGAGTCCCGGGATCGAGTCCCGCATCGGGCTCCCTGCT
>NW_027894427.1:0-240 GCF_054177405.1 Leptonychotes weddellii | reverse complement strand
TCTGAGAGCCTGGAATTTTGGAATGTACTAGGCAGGGGGCGCCTACATGAACAGCCCCCAGCAAAAACACTGGGCACTGAATCTCTGATGAACCCCCCTCTGAGACAACAACTTTACACATGTTGTCACAACTCATCGTTGGAGGAATTAAGTGCATCCTGCATGACTCCACCGGAAGAGGACTCTGAGGAGCTCGCACGTGGTTTCCTCCACACTTCACCCCATGCATCTTTTCCTTTT
>NW_027894426.1:0-1563 GCF_054177405.1 Leptonychotes weddellii | reverse complement strand
TGAACCTCCTTATTTTTGGCCGGATGAGTAAGTGGAAAGGAGCAAAATCTATCTGAGAGCACCCAGTTCAGAGGCTTTAATTGCTTATGTGACAGTTGAGACGAAAGCCCCCTCATTTCAAAGCAGAAGGATGGAGTTCTGTATTCCTAAAGCTAGTAGCTATGCTTCAATTAGATAAATAAGAAGAAAATTAAAATTTAATGGATTAAATAAGGGGGTGAACCAGTACTTATTTCCCAACTAGAAATTACCATTTTTGCTCTTTTGAATTGATAATTATCAGCACCAGAGTTTATTCACTTACATAATGAGGTTCTTCTTTTTAATTAAAATTGAAATGTTTTACATTTCTTGTCTTCCCTTAAGAAAATCTTTCAAGTGTTTAAGTCCCTGGTATTAGAAAGCTTTAATTACATTACGGAAGGAGCAGAGTGGAAAGAGTTGGCAAGGAATGTGCTTTTTCTTCTCTCATAAACATCATCACACTGAAAACTCAAGGCAGGTTAGGTGGAAAACATCACTAAAGGACCATGCATGTAGCCTCCTTTCCAATCATTTTCCCTGCCTTGCCTAATTTCAGAACCCCATCAAATCATCACCAAGCATCCCATATTGTCCTGAAAATGTCCATAAAAATGGTCATAAAAATCAAGCTACAACAGACATCTAGGCTTGCACCTGTGTCCCATACCAGTGGGATATTTGTTGATATTGAAATAAGGCACCCTATCATCAGGATTCTCCAGAGAAACAAAACCAATAGGAGAGCACCGATCAATATTTTTGAAATTTTATTTAAAAACATTTTTTTTAAAGATTTATTTTAAGGAATTGGTTCACGCGATGTCAGGACTAGCAAGTCCAAAGTCTGTAGGAAACTCTGCCAAGTTAATGCTGCAGTCTTGAGGCAGAATTTCTGCTCTGAGAAACCTCCGTTTTTGCTCTAAAGGCCGTCAACTGGGTGAGGTCCATTCATATTTTTGAGGATAAGTTCCTTTACTTAAAGTCAAGCAATTGTAAATGTAAGTACATCTAAAAAAATACCTTCATAGCAACGCTGAGATTAGTAGTTGATTAAATAGCTATGTACTATAACTTTGTCAAGTTGACACGTAAAACTAACCATGACAGGCATCACACGAGACTGTTAAGACAGTTGACAGTGGATTCACAGCCAGAAGGTCTCAAAGGCCTGAGCCTCCCTACCAATTCTACTCTGATGTTGACTTTCCCTCTGTTCTAGGGTCTGACCCACTTACTCCATTTTTGATCTGCTCTACCTTCTCCTTCTCCTCTGGATCAGGAGTAATGTAACCAGTATGTTGAATTAGAGAACAGACTTCACCAATCTTTGAATGCCTTCAGCTCCCAAAGTCTATGTCCCATAAGTTTTCACTTGATTCTCATTTTTATGGTTTGGTATATGTGGTTTAACATGCCTCTCCATTTGGATATAGATTCTCATAAGATAGAGAATATTTAGATTATTTTACATGCATCGTTCAAAATCATGGTTCAGGTTGATACTCAGAAAATACATTCACAACTTTAGGGGTGTACCGG
>NW_027894425.1:0-240 GCF_054177405.1 Leptonychotes weddellii | reverse complement strand
TATGGCCCACCTACTGATTTATTTTTAAATTCAACTTTTATGATTTGTGAATGTGTACGAGTCCACAAATCTTAAGTTTATGCCTTGATGCATTTTGATAGCTTCATTGGTGTATAATTTACATATCATGCAAATCACCCAGTGTAAGTGTACGTTTTGATAGTAAGTATATGCCAGCATGCAACCACTGACACAATGCGGTGTTAGAGCATTTCTGTCATCCGAAGTGTTTCCTCCTGC
>NW_027894424.1:0-240 GCF_054177405.1 Leptonychotes weddellii | reverse complement strand
TTGTGGACTATTTGCTTATTTTGTGTGTGTGTGTGTGTGCGTGTGTGTAGCAGTTTTAAGTTACTAGTTTTTAAAATCAGTACTTTTTAATGGAGACAACTTGACCAAAAATCTGTCACAGAATTTTGAGACCCATTACAACAGAAGTGTAATGGGGGAAGGGGAAGAAAATTTAATAAACTAATGTAACATAGAAATTTATATTAAAAGTACATTTTTAAGCTTAGTTACTTGTTCGAA
>NW_027894423.1:0-240 GCF_054177405.1 Leptonychotes weddellii | reverse complement strand
TAAAAGAAGTACTGCTCTTCCATAAGAAATTAACTCAAAAAGCTTAAAATTCCAGGCATTGGGTCTGGGGGTATGAAGTTAATGAGCAGAGGTGGAAGCTAGTAGAAGGGGAGCAGGTTCATACTGAATTATACCTAAGTCTACACTTCTTCCCACTTCAATTAGTGTATGTTTTTTGAAAAAAGTTAAGGTAATTATCCATAGCTCTTACTCCATCTGTTGGTATGATTTAGAGGCTGT
>NW_027894422.1:0-240 GCF_054177405.1 Leptonychotes weddellii | reverse complement strand
TTTAACAAATTTTACTGAGAGACGTGAGGCATCAGACACTATTCTAGGTGTTCTGCACAAAACAGAGACTCCTGGCCTCGTGGAACTCAGGTCCTGCTGGCCTCTCCCTCCCCTCCCACAACTACACGTGTACCGCAGTGCTTCTGGTTCTCCTGATCGACATCCCACCCGGGGATGCAGACGCATTCTGATGCTGGGCCGTCATCTCTGCTCCAGTGCCCACCTGTGAAGCCGCCAACT
>NW_027894421.1:0-240 GCF_054177405.1 Leptonychotes weddellii | reverse complement strand
CCATCACCAGGCTAACCCATCCTCCCACCCCCCTTCTAATACTACCATTTAAAGCTACACATTTTAGGGGTGCCTGGGTGGCTCAGTTGGTTGGGCGACTGCCTTCGGCTTGGGTCATGATCCTGGAGTCCCGGGATCGAGTCCCACATCGGGCTCCCTGCTCAGCGGGGAGTCTGCTTCTCCCTCTGACCCTCCCCCCCTCTCATGTGCTCTCTCTCTCTCTCAAATAAATAAAATCTT
>NW_027894420.1:0-240 GCF_054177405.1 Leptonychotes weddellii | reverse complement strand
CACTACAGACTAAATTGGGCCTTCTTTCTTCCTACTTTGCACAGGGGCTTTCCCCTCAGTCTTGCCCCTAATATAAGTGAAAATTAAAAACCTTCTTTCCAACACTCAATATCAAATACTTTCTCTGTGTGCTCAGATCTCTGAGACAAAGTTTTACTGTTACCTGATTTCACACATGAAAGTTGTCTATATTCCTCTTCCTAAAGAAATAAAAGGAGAAAATCCAATTAGAGGTTCTGT
>NW_027894419.1:0-240 GCF_054177405.1 Leptonychotes weddellii | reverse complement strand
CAAATGCACCACTAATTGCTGTTCAGTCAGTAACATGTTACTCTGGGTGGTTCTGTAGGTCTTTGTGATTACTGGTTTGGAATTTGCCAATAAGAGGAAGGAGCTGGGAAGAGTTTCCCAGAGGAGAGCTCTGGCTCCAGGGAAGCATCTAGATGAGCAGAGCAAATTTGGTGATGCTGGGGAGGGGTTCATGCAAGGAGAACTCTCATGGCTATTCAACCTCACCACACTCCATCTTCT
>NW_027894418.1:0-240 GCF_054177405.1 Leptonychotes weddellii | reverse complement strand
TCTGACCCTCCCCCCTCTCATGCTCGCTCTATCTCATTCTCTCTCTCAAATAAATAAATAAAATCTTTAAAAAAAACCCCAAAACAAAAAACAAAAAAAAAGAATGTTCTGAGCATGATAAGACATTCAGAAATCGAGGGTCTAAAATTGGATTCCCTTAAATTCTCAATGTGTACACCTTGTAAAACCTTTTTGAGGCTGGTATCCCAGTTTGAAGACTACTGGTTTATATTGTGTGAC
>NW_027894417.1:0-240 GCF_054177405.1 Leptonychotes weddellii | reverse complement strand
CACGCGCCCCGTGGTCCTGCCCTCACTTGCGGGCAGATCCCGAGATCCTCCCACTGGGACTGAGGAGGCCCTTGTCAGAGCCACTACTGGAGACCTGAGACCACCCACCGGCCAGGGCATCCAGGAAGCCAGGTCTCCCGTGTCCCTGCCTGTCACAGTCCCGTCTTGAGAGCCCAGTTCTGGGAATCGGTCCCCTGCCGGGAAACTTCAGCTGACAGAGTATTGATCAGCCCATTGGCT
>NW_027894416.1:0-240 GCF_054177405.1 Leptonychotes weddellii | reverse complement strand
GGCTCAAGTGTAAAATGTAGCTCCTAAGTTCAGTGACTCTCGTATGCCTTGCTGGGAAGAGTCCTCAGCAAACGAGTGAGTATAGGTGTCTCTGATGGAACAGTCGATCGATCACTGTGACAGAAACACAAATTGTAGAGGGGGGAGGTCTCTGTAATTAACAAGGGCTCGTTCTAGAAGTAAATAAATGAAAGCTTGCGCTCTGTAATTCCATTGCTTAAACACAAGATGATCTGTCTC
>NW_027894415.1:0-1563 GCF_054177405.1 Leptonychotes weddellii | reverse complement strand
GTATCTGACCAGAAGTAGACCCTCAGTGGTTTAGTAATTCATATCAATAGTAAGTATACAGTAGCGCTATAGACATTTAAGAAGAGTTTTATATGTTATATGCTTTCTTCTTGGCTGTTCAGTGGTTCATTCATGCCATGCATTCTCAGTAGGAGGAGTATCATCACTAAAGGGGTAGAAATCTGTTCTTGTGGGTGAAAAAAAATCACACTCTTTTATGTATAAAATACAGGTATATGTACAATACATAAATAAATATACAGAATATCTGAGGAATTAAAATTTCATTGGGAATGGCACGTAGAGAAAAGAATGCCTAACAAGGATCCTTAGGAAAGTGATAATGAAAAAAAGGTTTAAGAAACAGCAGTTTATGCCCTCTACCTAGAGTCAAATGGCTCAATCAAAATGATCTACATGAATCAGCAAGGGGGGACCACTGTGATTCTTCCAGATACCGTTGTCTTCAGTGATTTTCTTTGGCTGCTTAATAGAAGAAACAATTGAGGACTACACTGGTTTGGATGATTAATAATGTTCTAATGAGTTTAATCCTCCTCAAAATGTCATTGACTTGCCTCAAAGACAAGATCAGTGGAAGGAAATTCAGACACTGTACAACCACAGGACAGAAAGAGGAGAGAGTTTTTATGGCTTCATTCACGTGATCATTCCATGACCCGTTTTAAGATCATACCTGTAGTTTTACTCAGTTACTTCAGTGCTAGGCCTGTACCTTATTAATTCTGTTATTTGGAAGCACCCAACTTTCAAATCAAGATGCTCCATTCACACTAAAGGAAAAAATTCTTTGTTACAACTGTTGTTCTTAAACAACATGTTCTATTTAAAGTTTGACATACTTGAATGAATTACATACTTACTTGTTGACGTTGTTCTTTAAGTGCATGGACTGTACTTTATTAAAAGTCTCCATGTTCCCATTTTAGTATTTTTCCATTTCCCTCACATACAGCTCACTCGGTAAGTTTTAGTTGGGTTGACTATGCGTAACCAATTAGCCACAGCTACATCTAACCTTCTTATTAGCTCCATGCTTGGAATAAAATTATTTATTTGCATGTAACTAATTCTGTCTTTAGTCAGATCCATCCTGAGATTGATATATAATTTAAGACCTTGCAGGAATCGGGTGTCTTTAATAGGTACCATCGTTTAAATTAGACTGAGTTGACTGGACACACTTTCTGTGGGTGGGCTCAGCTTCCATCTAGGACTGTCATAAATGAGTTAGGCCTGCAGCTCCAGATCTTACTGCTATCCTGCAGCAACGGTCTGGATCTCACAGAGCTTGACCTGATACCAAATAATTTATGTGAGATTAAGGAAAATGTATCCATATCTTTACTCTATAATTTATGTGAGATTAAAGAAAACATACCCATATCTTTTCGAAAACTTTATAGATTAGATACATTTGTTCCATTTGGAATGTATTCATGGTATCTTCGCAGGAAGCCAAGGGACAATTTAGTTTTAGTCCTCATTTGACAGTTGAGGGAACTATGATCTAAGAATGTTTTAAACAGTACTATAGGAGTG
>NW_027894414.1:0-240 GCF_054177405.1 Leptonychotes weddellii | reverse complement strand
GCGGAGAAAACTAGCAGAAGGTGCTTTCAGGGCGGCTCCCATGGAGGGCGGGCTCTGGACGGCCGGGCTGTTCGGGGCTGTGCCCGTTTCCCTCCGAGGCGGCTCCGGCTCGGTCCAGCTCAGAGGCAGCCCTCCCTGCCCGGGGCCGGCCGGTGCTCGGCCCTGCTCAGCTGCCCGCGGCGGGGCCAACGTCTGAAGCAGCTCCGTGTGGCTCCGAGGTCTGCCCAGCAGGCCATCCTG
>NW_027894413.1:0-240 GCF_054177405.1 Leptonychotes weddellii | reverse complement strand
GGATAGGAAAATACACAAGTGTGTACTTTCACTAAGCTCTAACTATAATGTAACATTTCCTTTTATTATGTACATAGCCAACAAACCCCAGTAATATTGGCAGTATCTGTGAATTTGTCACCAACTTATAGATATTTTTATAACATACTACAGTGGTTGCAGACATTTCAAAATATCATTTATACTAATTACTACTTCAAAATTATGATAGATATTATTCCTGAATAATATGCTGACCTT
>NW_027894412.1:0-240 GCF_054177405.1 Leptonychotes weddellii | reverse complement strand
TTTAAAAAAAAACAACAACAACCTGGTTTTTCTCAATACAACTTTAAGGGTTTTAAATTGTTTCATATCTGGTCAAGTTGAGATTTTTAAGAACCTCATTTTTAATTTGTAATAAAAAGTTTACAACTTGATTTTTTCAAAAAAATCAACAAACGGCAAGCACCCGTTAATAAAGGTCTTAAATAATTGTCAAAAAAACACCAAAAACAAAACATGACCTTTTTTGCAGCTTCTCTAGTG
>NW_027894411.1:0-240 GCF_054177405.1 Leptonychotes weddellii | reverse complement strand
CTCCCATTCTCTCTCTCAAATGAATAAATAAAATCTTTAAAAAAAAAAAAAAAGGAAGTTCTCAGCTCTTATATATTTAAATAGACATTCTGCCTCTTTCTCCTTCTCTTCTTTTTCTAGAACACCGATTATTCTAATATTTCTGATCAAATCCAAAGCTCTTGCAGTTTCTTAAAAAAAAACAAAACTTAGTTTTTCTTCTTTTTAAACTGAATACATCTATATTCCTATCCTCCAAGT
>NW_027894410.1:0-240 GCF_054177405.1 Leptonychotes weddellii | reverse complement strand
TTTAGGGGTTAAATGCTAGGAATTGGAGGCTGATCCTCCTAAGTGCCAATGCTAGCCCTGAAATGTATTTTTTTTTTTAAGATTTTATTTATTTTAGAGAGAGAGAGAGAGCACCAGCAGGGGTGGGGTGGGGGAGAGGGGAGAGGCAAAGGAAGAGGGAAAGAGAGAATCCCAAGTAGACTCCATGCTGAGCATGGAGCCTGACTCAGGGCTGGATCCCAGGACCTGAGATCATGACCT
>NW_027894409.1:0-240 GCF_054177405.1 Leptonychotes weddellii | reverse complement strand
TATTTAAAGAGGGGCGCCCGGGTGGCTCAGTCGGTTAAGCGGCTGCCTTCGGCTCAGGTCATGATCCCAGGATCCTGGGATCGAGCCCCACGTCGGGCTCCCTGCTCAGTGGAGAGTCTGCTTCTCCCTCCCCTCTGCCTGCCTCTCTGCCTACTTGTGCTCTCTATCTGTCTGTCAAATAAATAAATAAAATCTTTTTTAAAAAATTAAATAAATATTTAAAGAGGGGGAAGGGAACTG
>NW_027894408.1:0-240 GCF_054177405.1 Leptonychotes weddellii | reverse complement strand
TTAATTTCAGCATAGGCAGATTTCAGAACAAGGAAACTTATTATAAATAAAGAGAAGCATTACATAAAAATACAGGACTCCATTCTGCAGGAAGATGTAACAATCCTTAACATATATACATCTAAACATGGAACATCAAAAATATGAGGCAACAACTGATAGAAGAGCAAAGAGAAATAGAAAAATTATATCATTATACCTGAAGACTTCAACATCTCTTTTTCAGTAATTGATGGATAG
>NW_027894407.1:0-240 GCF_054177405.1 Leptonychotes weddellii | reverse complement strand
TAAATATGATGATAGCTGTGGGGTTTTTATTTTACTTTTTTTTTTTATTTTTAACTCCAGTGTAGTTAACACCCAACATTATATTAGTTTCAGGTGTACAATATAGTGACTCAGCAGTTCCATATATTACTCATTGCTCATCAAGATAAGTGTACTGTTGGGGCGCCTGGGTGGCTCAGTCAGTTAGGTGACTACCTGCAGGTCAGGTCATGTTCCCAAGGTCCTGGGATCAAGCCCTGC
>NW_027894406.1:0-240 GCF_054177405.1 Leptonychotes weddellii | reverse complement strand
TTCCTAGAGTATAGATCCTTTACCTCTTTGGTTAGGTTTACTCCAAGGTATCTTATGGTTTTTGGTGCTATTGTAAATGGAATCGTTTCTCTAATTTCTCTTTCTACAGTTGCGTTGTTAGTGTATAAGAAAGCAACTGATTTCTGTGCATTGATTTTGTATCCTGCCACATTACTGAATTGCTGGATGAGTTCTAGTAATTTGGGGGTGGAGTCTTTTGGGTTTTCCACATAAAGTATC
>NW_027894405.1:0-240 GCF_054177405.1 Leptonychotes weddellii | reverse complement strand
AGGAGGGCACATTCTGCATGGAGCCCTGGGTGTTATGCACAAACAATGAATCATGGAACACTTCATCTAGAACTAATGATGTAATGTATGGGGATTAACATAAGAATAAAAAAAATAAAAAATAAATAAATAAATAAAAGAACTACACCATTAGAACAATAAATCTGTCATAAATTAGATAAAATTTTAAATGACTAATACCCAGTACTGATGAGACTTTGGATGAAAAGCCACTCTCTT
>NW_027894404.1:0-1563 GCF_054177405.1 Leptonychotes weddellii | reverse complement strand
CCCGGCACTGTCTCAGGTGTTGGGGTTTCCCTCACTCGGGGCCAGCCTGAGGCCGAACAGCCTAGCCCTTCCCGCGCCTCCTTCAGCTCTTCCGACTCGGGGAATCTGGCCCCAGGAAGGCACGTTGCCCCGCCGGCCCCTGTGGCCCCAGCTCACCCAGCCACACTAGGAGGTTGGCAGGGGGGTGGGGGGTGTGGAGGCCACATTTCCCCTGGAGTGCTGAGCCCGACAGCCACACTTAGCCTGGGAGCTGTACCTGGGCTGTCCTCGGGCTCGTGCACAGGGCCCAACAGAGCACCTGCTTCTCAGGGCATGCTGACGCAGCATCTCGGGGTGAGCCCTCTGTGCAGGTGGAAAGCACGTGCAAATGCCTTCCCTGCCCCTCCCCCAAAGCTGGTGGGAGCAGGTGTCCAATCCCGAGGCAGGCCGGGAGCTCCCTGCAGGTGTTGGTGGTGGAACACAGAATCATCAGCAGTGGAGCCTGGACCAGGTCCCCTAACCCCCGTCCAGAGCTCTGGCACACGCCAGGACACTAAGCGTTTGGCGTGGCCGACGGCCAGCTCTTTGTGGCAGACCTTCATCAAATCCACACCGGGCGTGCCCGCTGTGCCAGGGCCTGGCCTTGGGCTGGTTCCTCAGACACCAAGCTGGGCCGGCAGGTGACTGTGCAGGGACGCACCTTTGCAGTGGGTCAGCTGCCTCTTCTCCAAACCACAGCTTGGACCCGTGGCCAACAGGCATAAAAGAAGAAATCCAACGATCCGGGCGATAGTGGAAATTAATAGCGGTAATTAATTGCCAAGAGCACAGAGACCGCGGCCACAGGGTTGGGTGACAAAGTCAGAAACCTTTCTCCCTTGGGTAGGCTGTGTTCACAAAACCCTCGGCTTCGTGAAGATGCAAGGGGCCCTCCATCGGTAAAAGAGCGGCCGTGTGGGATGGGCCTTGATCCCGAGCCCTGCCCTACCTGCCTCTCTCTCGCTGAGCCATTTTGGGCATTTCACCGCAACTCTCTGAGCCTGTGTCTCCATTGTAAGATGGGGAGAGAAATCCCAGCGGGCGGCTCTCTGGAAGAGTCAGCCAGGTGGGAGGGAGAGGGGGCTCTGGAGCCAGCCTTCCCGAATTCGGTTCGGGCACCATCACCTGTTGGTGGTACGACCTCGGGGCAAGTCTGAGCCTCAAAGCCCTCATCTGTAAAATGGGGATGAAATGACAGGGCTCGCATCCGATGCTCTGGTGAAGATAGAATGAGACAACAGGGTCTGCGCTCTGTTCACGATGGAATTTTTATGAATAATATGATGCGTAATTGTAACATTTATTGAGTGCTTATCACGTGCCAGGTACTGTTCTAAGAGCTTTCTAGGTGTTAATTCACTTGACAACCTACAGAGGTAGAGACAAGCATTGTCCTTATCCTGCAGATCCAAAGAGCAGGTGAGGAGGTTGGTGGCTGAGTGGAGGGAACTGTGACGTTACCCAGAGCCGACACAGCGAGCTGATGCCCTGTGATGAGCCGTTCCTCAGCACACAGCCCGCCGGTCTGGGGGCACCAAGGCTCAG
>NW_027894403.1:0-240 GCF_054177405.1 Leptonychotes weddellii | reverse complement strand
TGGACTCTGAGAAATAAACTGAGGGTTCTAGAGGGGAGGGGGGTGGAGGGGTGAGTTAGCCTGGTGATGGGTATTAAGGAGGGTACAAATTGAATGGAGCACTTGGTGTTATACGCAAACAATGTATCGTGGAACACTACATCAAAAACTAATGATGTAATGTATGGTTATTAACATAACATAATAAAATAAAAAAAAAGATAAAAAAATATGCAAGTAATTCCTCATACCTATTAGGGA
>NW_027894402.1:0-240 GCF_054177405.1 Leptonychotes weddellii | reverse complement strand
TGGATATTCAATCACAGTGGTGTTTAAAAAAAAAAAAAAACAACAGCCTAAGTGTCCAACAATGGAGAAGCAATGATATAAAATAAGGCACATCCAAATGACAAGTTATTTGGTATTTATTAAAAATGATGAATTAGGGGGGCGCCTGGGTGGCTCAGTTGGTTAAGCGACTGCCTTTGGCTCAGGTCATGATCCTGGAGTCCCGGGATCGAGTCCCGCATCGGGCTCCCTGCTCGGCGG
>NW_027894401.1:0-240 GCF_054177405.1 Leptonychotes weddellii | reverse complement strand
TTCTTCCTAGGTATTACTCTAGAAAAGTGTTTTTCTTTTCCTTTTTTTTTTTTTTTTAAGATTTTATTTATTTGAGAGTGAGAGAGCAAGAGCAAGAGAGAGAGAGAGAGCATGAGCAGGGGGAAGGGGGAGAGGGAGAGGGAGAAGCGGGCTCCCCGCTGAGCAGGGAGCCCGATGTGGGGCTCGATCCCAGGACCCTAGGATCATGACCTGAGCCGAAGGCAGATGCTTAACCGACTG
>NW_027894400.1:0-240 GCF_054177405.1 Leptonychotes weddellii | reverse complement strand
GTGAATTGTGCAAGACTGTTGAATCTCAGATCTGTACCTCTGAAACAAATAATGCAATATATGTTAAGAAAAAAAAGAAGAAGAAGATAGCAGGAGGGGAAGAATGAAGCGGGGGAAATCGGGAGGGGTAGACGAACCATGAGAGACGATGGACTCTGAAAAACAAACTGAGGGTTCTAGAGGGGAGGGGGGTGGGAGGATGGGTTAGCCTGGTGGTGGGTATTGAGGAGGGCACGTTCT
>NW_027894399.1:0-240 GCF_054177405.1 Leptonychotes weddellii | reverse complement strand
TTTTTTTTTTTTAAAGATTTTATTTATTTATTTGAGAGAGAGAGAATGAGAGAGAGCACATGAGAGGGGGGAGGGTCAGAGGGAGAAGCAGACTCCCTGCCGAGCAGGGAGCCCGATGCGGGACTCGATCCAGGGACTCCAGGATCATGACCTGAGCCGAAGGCAGTCGCTTAACCAACTGAGCCACCCAGGCGCCCTAAAACTTACATTTCTAATCACTGACTTTTACGATATAGAACT
>NW_027894398.1:0-240 GCF_054177405.1 Leptonychotes weddellii | reverse complement strand
TAGTGTAGTGGACGCTGTGCTGTACCTCTCTAATTCTTCTCTAGGACTGATAACTGAGAGTTGTGTTTGACTTTCAAGAAAATCCCAATATGGAGATGTTTATTTGATTTTTACTGTTTTAAAAGCATGCAAAACCATAAAAGACTCACACGCTTATGCAAACTAAATCCATTCTGTGTGCCATCACTTCCCAGCCTCTACTCAAGAGTCTGAAAGTGCTAACAAAAAAGATGCTGTTCT
>NW_027894397.1:0-240 GCF_054177405.1 Leptonychotes weddellii | reverse complement strand
GCAGACCCCCTCTGAACCAGAATCTCAGAGCGCGGGCCCAAGAGTCTGACTTTTTCACAAGCCGCCAGTCAACTGATTGTTCTGTTCACCAATGTTCTAAAACCGCTGCATCACAGCAGGGCTGTATCTCATAGAGCCCTGTGTCCCCAGGTTCCCCACACCAAACTCATGCCCAGGAACTGTGTGTTGAGTGAGGGAATGAGGTGTTAGCAGGGATGTGTGTGTGTGTGTGTGTGTGTG
>NW_027894396.1:0-240 GCF_054177405.1 Leptonychotes weddellii | reverse complement strand
GGGCTGCTTCCCAGGGGAGGCCATGTGATGCCCATACCTCTCCTCCCAGGCTCCCCAGGGCAGAACTCCTGGGCCAGTGATCCCATCCTGTGACAATTCTTTTACTCCCTTGGGGCCATTCCGTGCTGGAAAGCCCTCCCCACTTTCAGACAGCATTCCAGTCATTCCCTTCTTTGATAGAAACATTACAGAGAGCGCACGAGGACACTTTCTAGACCCACGAGGAACTCCTCACAGGGG
>NW_027894395.1:0-240 GCF_054177405.1 Leptonychotes weddellii | reverse complement strand
ATTTTTGGTTCAAGCATATTTTAGTTGGATTTCTTTCACTTGGAGCATAAAGAACAGCGACTGATATATTTGTCTTTGTGAACTTGGTCAAGTTATACAAGCAGTGTATATATTCATGTATCCTGACCCACAGCTTACAGCAACACTAGGTTCCCTATCCCTCTGCTTTTGTCAGCCCGAGCCTGAGATAGCTTGACATAGAATAGTCCCATTTAGGGACTGGAGGAAGCAACTTAGCAT
>NW_027894394.1:0-240 GCF_054177405.1 Leptonychotes weddellii | reverse complement strand
GAATCTTAATGTGAACAGACGGTATCCTAATGATGCACTCCGGAATTATAGCCCTATAATGCCAACCGCTCCTCATTCAAGATTGGTTTCTTGAAAGAAAAAAAAAATCACCTCGATTCAACTGGGCCAAAATACAGTAAAAATCCCAAGTCAGGTACCACTGAGCAACCATGCCTTTAGAATGGGACTCCACATCTTTAGGGATCCCTCAATAATGTAATTGACCAAAAAAAAGGGGGG
>NW_027894393.1:0-1563 GCF_054177405.1 Leptonychotes weddellii | reverse complement strand
CCCGGCACTGTCTCAGGTGTTGGGGTTTCCCTCACTCGGGGCCAGCCTGAGGCCGAACAGCCTAGCCCTTCCCGCGCCTCCTTCAGCTCTTCCGACTCGGGGAATCTGGCCCCAGGAAGGCACTTTGCCCCGCCGGCCCCTGTGGCCCCAGCTCACCCAGCCACACTAGGAGGTTGGCAGGGGGGTGGGGGGTGTGGAGGCCACATTTCCCCTGGAGTGCTGAGCCCGACAGCCACACTTAGCCTGGGAGCTGTACCTGGGCTGTCCTCGGGCTCGTGCACAGGGCCCAACAGAGCACCTGCTTCTCAGGGCATGCTGACGCAGCATCTCGGGGTGAGCCCTCTGTGCAGGTGGAAAGCACGTGCAAATGCCTTCCCTGCCCCTCCCCCAAAGCTGGTGGGAGCAGGTGTCCAATCCCGAGGCAGGCCGGGAGCTCCCTGCAGGTGTTGGTGGTGGAACACAGAATCATCAGCAGTGGAGCCTGGACCAGGTCCCCTAACCCCCGTCCAGAGCTCTGGCACACGCCAGGACACTAAGCGTTTGGCGTGGCCGACGGCCAGCTCTTTGTGGCAGACCTTCATCAAATCCACACCGGGCGTGCCCGCTGTGCCAGGGCCTGGCCTTGGGCTGGTTCCTCAGACACCGAGCTGGGCCGGCAGGTGACTGTGCAGGGATGCACCTTTGCAGTGGGTCAGCTGCCTCTTCTCCAAACCACAGCTTGGACCCTTGGCCAACAGGCATAAAAGAAGAAATCCAACGATCCGGGCGATAGTGGAAATTAATAGCGGTAATTAATTGCCAAGAGCACAGAGACCGTGGCCACAGGGTTGGGTGACAAAGTCAGAAACCTTTCTCCCTTGGGTAGGCTGTGTTCACAAAACCCTCGGCTTCGTGAAGATGCAAGGGGCCCTCCATCGGTAAAAGAGCGGCCGTGTGGGATGGGCCTTGATTCCGAGCCCTGCCCTACCTGCCTCTCTCTCGCTGAGCCATTTTGGGCATTTCACCGCAACTCTCTGAGCCTGTGTCTCCATTGTAAGATGGGGAGAGAAATCCCAGCGGGCGGCGCTCTGGAAGAGTCAGCCAGGTGGGAGGGAGAGGGGGCTCTGGAGCCAGCCTTCCCGAATTCGGTTCGAGCACCATCACCTGTTGGTGGTACGACCTCGGGGCAAGTCTGAGCCTCAAAGCCCTCATCTGTAAAATGGGGATGAAATGACAGGGCTCGCATCCAATGCTCTGGTGAAGATAGAATGAGACAACAGGGTCTGCGCTCTGTTCACGATGGAATTTTTATGAATAATATGATGCGTAATTGTAACATTTATTGAGTGCTTATCACGTGCCAGGTACTGTTCTAAGAGCTTTCTAGGTGTTAATTCACTTGACAACCTACAGAGGTAGAGACAAGCATTGTCCTTATCCTGCAGATCCAAAGAGCAGGTGAGGAGGTTGGTGGCTGAGTGGAGGGAACTGTGACGTTACCCAGAGCCGACACAGCGAGCTGATGCCCTGTGATGAGCCGTTCCTCAGCACACAGCCCGCCGGTCTGGGGGCACCAAGGCTCAG
>NW_027894392.1:0-240 GCF_054177405.1 Leptonychotes weddellii | reverse complement strand
TCAGGTCGGGGACTAAACACTAACCATCCACTACATCTTCTGGAAGAACCAGCCAAAGGCAGGGATTCTGGAGCTCAGGGCCCTCTGGAGGGAGCTGAGTGCTTGGGGGGGAAACATGCTTCTCCACCTACCCACTTCCCATTCCTGACTCCAAACCTGCATGGCCTCTTGTTTGAAGATGTGGTGGCCCCCAGGACCCTCTCCACGACTCCCAAGTCTGCAAAGGGGTCCCAGATCCAT
>NW_027894391.1:0-240 GCF_054177405.1 Leptonychotes weddellii | reverse complement strand
CGCACCGACTTTACCCTCATGCTGGCCACAGTTCCAAGTGTTCATGCAGATGGGAGGAAGTAAAGGCAGGAAGAGACAGTCTATTTCACTGAGTCCCTGAGAGCAAGAAAAGCCTTCCCTGAGGACTTTCTTGTCCCTTTTCCTTTTTTTTTTTTTTTTTTAGAGAGAGAGAGTAGGGGGGAGGGGTGCAGAGGGAGAGGGAGAGAGAGAATCCCAAGACTCCTCGCTGAGTGTGGAGCT
>NW_027894390.1:0-240 GCF_054177405.1 Leptonychotes weddellii | reverse complement strand
TCGCAGGACCCTGGGATCATGACCTGAGCCGAAGGCAGACGCTTAACGACTGAGCCACCCAGGTGTCCCTAAGTTTTATGTTCTTAACCCTATGACCCATCAGGTGTCCTGTTGTCCTTTCCCACAAGGCTTTTCTGTGAGCAGATGTGGGGTTATCTGAGGATAGGCAGGTTCCCTGTCAGACTGGGGACTTGCCCCGTCTTCACTGTCATTAACCCTCAGCACATTCTGTCCCTTCTC
>NW_027894389.1:0-240 GCF_054177405.1 Leptonychotes weddellii | reverse complement strand
TGTTCTACCAGTGACTCTGATCCTCCTGCTTCCCTCTTATAAGCACTCTTGTGATTACATTGGGCCCATCCAGATACTCCAGGATCATCTTTTCATCCTAAAATCCTTAACCTCTTCATATCTGTAAAGTCCCTTTTACCATGTAAGGTAATATATTCACAGGTTCTAGGGACTAGGCTGTGGATTTCTTCGGGGGGCCGACCATACATGTGAACTTTCCAGTCCTGCATTTTTTTTTTT
>NW_027894388.1:0-240 GCF_054177405.1 Leptonychotes weddellii | reverse complement strand
TTCGAACAAGTAACTAAGCTTAAAAATGTACTTTTAATATAAATTTCTATGTTACATTAGTTTATTAAATTTTCTTCCCCTTCCCCCATTACACTTCTGTTGTAATGGGTCTCAAAATTCTGTGACAGATTTTTGGTCAAGTTGTCTCCATTAAAAAGTACTGATTTTAAAAACTAGTAACTTAAAACTGCTACACACATGCGCACACACACACACACACACACACAAAATAAGCAAATA
>NW_027894387.1:0-240 GCF_054177405.1 Leptonychotes weddellii | reverse complement strand
GATTTCTTGGAGGCCTAGCATTAAGCCTCCCTTGGATGTGTCTACAGTAACCTTCACTCTAGGGAAAGTTCAGTCCTACTGCTAAGGTATGTCTCCTCCAACATCTCCACTGCATGCCAATATCCCACTGAATGTTGGGTGTTTACTGAAGACTCTTTATTATGGCTGGTAGGAATTTGTTGTGGACTGCATGTTAGGCTTTAAACCTTAACCTACAATATGATAGAATTTGGAGGTGGG
>NW_027894386.1:0-240 GCF_054177405.1 Leptonychotes weddellii | reverse complement strand
CACGATTCCTCACGTAAGGCTGCTACAGTCAAGCTGAACCTCACATGTGACATCACTCCAAACCAGGGCCAGCTGGTCAAGTGTGGCACTCACCTTGCTCAACTGAAAAGCAGAAAAAAGAGAGGCCTCATTAGGCAGGGAATGCAACTCTTCCACAAGCACAAACAAACGGAGGCTGATATGTAAGAAGGCTCCCCCCGCAAGGGCCCCTGTCTCTCCCATAAGACTTGCTGTTCTAGT
>NW_027894385.1:0-240 GCF_054177405.1 Leptonychotes weddellii | reverse complement strand
GAGCCCCTCACTTAACTGGCTATTACGGGCATCAACTGAGAAAAGGTCAGATTACGACACCTGTGGGGGATTTTTGTATTCCAGGGGAGAGTTCAAAAGGCCCAGACGTTTGTAAGACAGGGAGAAATGATTCTACAGTAATAGAGTGACCGTTGATGGCATGCAAGATTCATTCATGGCAAGATTCATGCTCTGCTCCCATAGGGGAGGTAAAGTAGTAGTCTCCTTCTCTGTCTCTGT
>NW_027894384.1:0-240 GCF_054177405.1 Leptonychotes weddellii | reverse complement strand
CCCCCTCCCCTCTAAAATCCTGTTTGTTTCTCAGGTCCATAGTCTCTCATGGTTCATTTCTCCCTCCAATTCCCCCCGCCTATTTTTCCCTTCCTTCTCCTAATGCCCTCCATGTTATTCCTTATGTTCCACAAATAAGTGAAACCATATGATAATTGACTTTCTCTGCTTGACTTATTTCACTTAGCATAATCTCCTCTAGTCCCATCCATGTTGATGTAAAAGTTGGCTATTCATCTT
>NW_027894383.1:0-240 GCF_054177405.1 Leptonychotes weddellii | reverse complement strand
GATTTCTTGGAGGCCTAGCATTAAGCCTCCCTTGGATGTGCCTACAGTAACCTTCACTCTAGGGAAAGTTCAGTCCTACTGCTAAGGTATGTCTCCTCCAACATCTCCACTGCATGCCAATATCCCACTGAATGTTGGGTGTTTACTGAAGACTCTTTATTATGGCTGGTAGGAATTTGTTGTGGACTGCATGTTAGGCTTTAAACCTTAACCTACAATATGATAGAATTTGGAGGTGGG
>NW_027894382.1:0-1563 GCF_054177405.1 Leptonychotes weddellii | reverse complement strand
ATGATAATTGACTTTCTCTGCTTGACGGATTTCACTTAGCATAATCTCCTCCGGTCCCATCCATGTTGATGTAAAGGTTGGGTATTCATCCTTTCTGATGGCTGAGTAATATTCCATTGTATATATGGACCACATCTTCTTTATCCATTCATCTGTTGAAGGGCACCTCGGCTCTTTCCACAGTTTGGCTATTGCGGACATTGCTGCTATGAACATTGGGGTGCATATGGCCCTTCTTTTCACTACATCTGTGTCTTTGGGGTAAATACCCAGTAGTGCAATTGCTGGGTCATAGGCTAGCTTTATTTTTAATTTTTTGAGGCACCTTCATACTGTTTTCCAAAGTGGCTGTACCAACTTGCATTCCCACCAAGAGTGTAAGAGGGTTCCCCTTTCTCCACAACCTCTCCAGCATTTGTTGTTTCTTGCCTTGTCCATTTTTGCCATTCTAACTGGTGTAAGGTGGTATCTCAGTGTGGTTTTGATTTTCATTTCCCTGATGGCTAATGATGATGAACATATTTTCATGTCTGTTAGCCATTTGTATGTCTTCTTTGGAGAGTGTCTGTTCATGTCTTCAGCCCATTTATTGACTTGATTATTTGTTTTTTGGGTGTTGAGTTTGAGAAGTTCTCTATAGATCTTGGATATCAGCCCTTTATCTGTAGTATCATTTGCAAAAATCTTCTCCCATTCCGTGGGTTGCCTCTTTGTTTTGTTGACTGTTACCTTTGCTGTGCAGAAGCTTTTTATCTTGATGAAGTCCCAAAAGTTCATTTTTGCTTTTATTTCCCTTGCCTTTGGGGACGTGTCTTGAAAGAATTTGCTGTGGCCAATGTTGAAGAGGTTACTGCCTATGTTCTCCTCTAGGATTTTGATGCATTCTGTCTCACATTGAGGTCTTACTTCCATTTCGAGTTTATCTTTATGTGGTATAAGAGAATGGTCAAGTTTCATTCTTCTGTATATAGCTGTCCAATTTTCCCAGCACCATTTATTGAAGAGACCGCCAAAATTCTCAACAAAATCCTAGCTAATAGGATCCAATAGTACATTAAAAGGATCATCCACCATGACCAAGTGGGATTTATCCTTGGGATGCAAGGGTGGTTCAACATTCACAAATCAATCAATGTGATAGAACACATTAATAAGAGGAGAGAAAAACCATATGGTCCTCTCCATTGATGCAGAAAAAAGCATTTCACAAAATACAACATCCTTTCCTGATTAAAACTCTTCAGAGCATAGGGATAGAGGGAACATTCCTCAATTTCATAAAATTCATCTATGAAAAACCCACAGCAAATATCATTCTCAATGGGGAAAAGCTGAGAGCCTTTCCCTTAAGATTAGGAACACGTCAAGGATGCCCACTCTCGACACTATTGTTCAACATAGTACTAGAAGTCCTAGCAACAGCAATCAGACAACAAAAAGAAATAAAAAGTATTCAAATTAGCAAAGAAGAAGTCAAACTCTCTCTCTTCACAGACGACATGATACTTTATATGGAAAACCCAAAAGACTCCACCCCCAAATTACTAGAACTCATATAGCAAT
>NW_027894381.1:0-240 GCF_054177405.1 Leptonychotes weddellii | reverse complement strand
TTCGAACAAGTAACTAAGCTTAAAAATGTACTTTGAATATGAATTTCTATGTTACATTAGTTTATTAAATTTTCTTCCCCTTCCCCCATTACACTTCTGTTGTAATGGGTCTCAAAATTCTGTGACAGATTTTTGGTCAAGTTGTCTCCATTAAAAAGTACTGATTTTAAAAACTAGTAACTTAAAACTGCTACACACATGCGCACACACACACACACACACACACAAAATAAGCAAATA
>NW_027894380.1:0-240 GCF_054177405.1 Leptonychotes weddellii | reverse complement strand
CACGATTCCTCACGTAAGGCTGCTACAGTCAAGCTGAACCCCACATGTGACATCACTCCAAACCAGGGCCAGCTGGTCAAGTGTGGCACTCACCTTGCTCAACTGAAAAGCAGAAAAAAGAGAGGCCTCATTAGGCAGGGAATGCAACTCTTCCACAAGCACAAACAAACGGAGGCTGATATGTAAGAAGGCTCCCCCCGCAAGGGCCCCTGTCTCTCCCATAAGACTTGCTGTTCTAGT
>NW_027894379.1:0-240 GCF_054177405.1 Leptonychotes weddellii | reverse complement strand
GAGCCCCTCACTTAACTGGCTATTACGGGCATCAACTGAGGAAAGGTCAGATTACGACACCTGTGGGGGATTTTTGTATTCCAGGGGAGAGTTCAAAAGGCCCAGACGTTTGTAAGACAGGGAGAAATGATTCTACAGTAATAGAGTGACCGTTGATGGCATGCAAGATTCATTCATGGCAAGATTCATGCTCTGCTCCCATAGGGGAGGTAAAGTAGTAGTCTCCTTCTCTGTCTCTGT
>NW_027894378.1:0-240 GCF_054177405.1 Leptonychotes weddellii | reverse complement strand
TCTTCCTAGGTATTACTCTAGAAAAGTGTTTTTCTTTTCCTTTTTTTTTTTTTTTTTAAGATTTTATTTATTTGAGAGTGAGAGAGCAAGAGCAAGAGAGAGAGAGAGAGCATGAGCAGGGGGAAGGGGGAGAGGGAGAGGGAGAAGCGGGCTCCCCGCTGAGCAGGGAGCCCGATGTGGGGCTCGATCCCAGGACCCTAGGATCATGACCTGAGCCGAAGGCAGATGCTTAACCGACTG
>NW_027894377.1:0-240 GCF_054177405.1 Leptonychotes weddellii | reverse complement strand
GAAGGGAAGTGGGAGATACAGTTTTCCAGTTATGAAATGAATAAGTCATGGGGATGAAAGGTACAGCACGGGGAATATGGTCAGTGGTATTATGACAGCATTGTATGGTAACATATGGTAGTTACACTTGTGGCGTACCATAGATAATGTATAGACTTGACAAATTACTATGTTGTACACCTCAAACTAATGTACCAATGTGTATCAATTATACTTCAAGAAAAAAATAAAGATTCCATG
>NW_027894376.1:0-240 GCF_054177405.1 Leptonychotes weddellii | reverse complement strand
TAGTGTAGTGGACGCTGTGCTGTACCTCTCTAATTCTTCTTTAGGACTGATAACTGAGAGTTGTGTTTGACTTTCAAGAAAATCCCAATATGGAGATGTTTATTTGATTTTTACTGTTTTAAAAGCATGCAAAACCATAAAAGACTCACACGCTTATGCAAACTAAATCCATTCTGTGTGCCATCACTTCCCAGCCTCTACTCAAGAGTCTGAAAGTGCTAACAAAAAAGATGCTGTTCT
>NW_027894375.1:0-240 GCF_054177405.1 Leptonychotes weddellii | reverse complement strand
GGATGGGGATTCAGGAGGGACTCCCGGAGCACCTCCTGTGCGCGGCTCCTCCTCACCCTTGGTCCCATGCACAGTCCACCGCCGGCCGCCGGTCTCACCACCAGGGCTGTCCAGCGCCTGCGTGTCACGCCCTGGCCTTGCAGACACCCTCCCTCCAGGCGCCCCCGCGGCCACGGCTCCAACCACCAGACAGCGGGGGGGGGGGGCCTGCCCCATCTCCTCAGTGATGCCTCTGAGGGC
>NW_027894374.1:0-240 GCF_054177405.1 Leptonychotes weddellii | reverse complement strand
GTTGTGATGTTCAAGCCACAGACCCACAGAGTTCAGGAATGGTCTGGCCGTCACAGGATCAAGATCTGTAGCAGCTGGAAGGCAAACAAGAAAGTGTCTCTGGAACAAGAGGTGAATGAGAGCATCTGCGTTAATGTAATTTCCCTTCAGCTGTTGTTATTTAGTGTTGTATACCCTAGATCCACAAAAACGATTGTGCGGGCACTAACGTGACTACTGCATTTTACTGTCATAATCCCC
>NW_027894373.1:0-240 GCF_054177405.1 Leptonychotes weddellii | reverse complement strand
CTGGTCACTGATTTCTCTGGACTACAGTGATGTCTGTTCCAGTGAGTAGAGTTGCACTAAAATGATAGATAAAGATCCTCAGAGAATATTACTCTTTATCACCTTTCAACTGGTTGCTTGTATTCCATTAGGGACTGGAGAATCTTTACATTGGCAGTGTGCTGCCCTATGAGGGCGGGCACTCTTTTTTTTTTTTTTTTATCATATGACCTCACTGATATGAGGAATTCTTTTTTTTTT
>NW_027894372.1:0-240 GCF_054177405.1 Leptonychotes weddellii | reverse complement strand
TTGGTCTTGGTGGTGGAAGTAGTGGAGATGGTCCTGGTGTTGGTGGTGGAGGTGGAGGAGATGGTCCTGGTGCTGGTGTTGGTGGTGGAGGTGGAGGAGATGGTCCTGGTGTTGGTCTTGGTGGTGGAAGTAGTGGAGATGGTCCTGGTGTTGGTGGTGGAGATGGAGGAGATGGTCCTGGTGCTGGTGTAGGTGTTGGAGGTGGAGGAGATGATTCTGGTGTTGGTCTTGGTGGTGGAG
>NW_027894371.1:0-1563 GCF_054177405.1 Leptonychotes weddellii | reverse complement strand
GATGGACTCTGAAAAACAAACTGAGGGTTCTAGAGGGGAGGGGGGTGGGAGGATGGGTTGGCCTGGTGGTGGGTATTGAGGAGGGCACGTTCTGCATGGAGCACTGGGTGTTGTGCACGAACAATGAATCATGGAACACTTCATCTAGAACTAATGATGTAATGTATGGGGATTAACATAAGAATAAAAAAAAAAACAAAAAAAAAACAAAAAAACAAACAAAAAAAAAATAAAATGAGTATCTTGCAGGCAGCATATCGATGGGTCTTGTTTTTTTTATCCAATCTGATACCCTCTGTCTTTTGATTAGAGCATTTAGCCCATTTACATTCAGGGTAACTATTGAAAGGTATGAATTTAGTGCCATTGTATTGCCTGTAAGGTAACTGTTAATGTATATTGTCTCTATTGCTTTTTGGTCTATGTTACTTTAAGGCTCTCTCTTTGCTTAGAGGACCCCTTTCAATATTTCTTGTAGGGCTGGTTTGGTGTTTGCAAATTCTTTTAGTTTTTGTTTGTCCTGGAAGATTTTTTGCTCTCCTCCTATTTTCAATGACAACCTAGCTTGTTATAGTATTCTTGGCTGCATATGTTTCTCGTTTAGTGCTCTGAATATATCATGCCAGTCCTTTCTGGCCTGCCAGGTCTCTGTGGATAGGTATGTTGCCAATCTAATGTTTCTACCATTGTAGCTTACATATCTCTTCTCCTGAGCTGCTTTCAGGATTTTCTCTTTGTCTGTGAGACTCCTAAGTTTTACTATTAGATGTCGGGTGTTGACTTATTTTTACTGATTTTGACGGGGTTCTCTGTGCCTCTTGGATTTTGATGCCTGTTTCCTTCCCCAAATTAGGGAAGTTCTCTGCTATAATTTGCTCCAATATACCTTCTGCCCCTCTCTCTCTTTCTTCTTCTAGGATCCCAATTACTCTAATATTGTTTTGTCTTATGGTATCACTTATCTCTCAAATTCTGCCCTTGTGATCCAGTAGTTGTTTATCTCTCTTTTTCTCAGCTTCCTTATTTTCCATCATTTGATCTTCTATACCACTAATTCTCTCTTCTGCCTCATTTATCCTAACAGTTAGAGCCCCCATTTTTTATTGCACCCCATTAATAGCCTTTTTCATTTCAACTTGGTTAGATTTTAGTTCTTTTATTTCTCCAGAAAGGGATTTTCTAGTATCTTCCATGCTTTTTTCAAGCCCAGCTACTATCTTTATAATCGTCATTCTGAACTCTAGTTCCAACATATTACTAATGTCCATATTGATTAGGTCCCTCGCAGTTGGTACTGCCGCTTGTTCTTTTTTTTTTTGAGGTGAGTTTTTCCATCTTGTGATTTTGTCTGAAGAGAATAGATGAGTGAGAGAACAAAATGTTAACAGGGTAACAATGACCCCAGAAAAATATACACTAAACAAATCAGAAGAATCCAGAAAACGGGGAAAAGAAAGGGAAAGAAAGAAAAAAAAAAAAAAAAGAAAGAAAAAGAGAATATGATCAACTATGATCGGGCTGGTGCATAGATCAGTGCCACACATTAGATTTGGGGCATATTTT
>NW_027894370.1:0-12972 GCF_054177405.1 Leptonychotes weddellii | reverse complement strand
TAAAAATCAGAAACAAGGTGAGGAGCTCCCGTCCCCCCAACTCTGGTTAAATCTCACATGGGAAGGCCCAGCTGGTGCCGGAGGCAAGACCAAGAAACACAGCGTTTACAAGTTTGAAAAGAAGAAATACAACAGCCTCTTGCAAGGAGACATAAATAGTCTATGCAGAAAATCTCGAATATTCTAAATAAATCTAAGAAAACGTGCAGAACTGATAGGCCGAAAACGACAAGACACTAATGAACAAAATCAGAGAAAACCTGAAGAAATGGAGGGACACGTCATGTCTGTTGGAACACTCGTGTTAAGGTGTCCATTCCTTCCAACTCGATCTATAGATTCAGTCCCAGCCGAAGTCCCACAAGCTTTTCTATAGATATTGGCGAGCTGATTCTAAAATTTATATGGAAAGGAGCTAGAATAACAAAAACAATTCTGGAAAAAGAACAACAAAGCCAGAGGACTGATTCTACCCGACTTTAAGTCTTCCTACAAAGCCAAGCCACGATGACCAAGACCCCAATATTGGTGAGAGGTCAGCACAAATGTGCTCAGTTAATTTTTTGACAGGGCAAGGCCCTTCTCACTGGAGGATGGATTTTAAAAATGGTGCTAGGAAAACTGGATGTCAGGTGTGCGGGAAAAATGAACCTCAGCACACACTTCACACCTTATACAAAAAAGGATTTAAAAGCCCAGTTCCCAAAACTGTTTTGCTGGGTCTAGACACCCAGGGTTGGTGTAGATGCTAATTTTAAAATGTGTTTCTTGTAGAGACATCTGCATGTACACCCTCATGCTGCTTCTGCATGTATTTATACTTTGTGGGAGATGCTCCCAGGATGAATATTCTCTCAATCAAGCCATCCGGAATGAGTTTACAAGGTAGGATGTTTTGTCCACCTTCTCTAGACCCCCGACCACCGCACTAGGAGTGGTCTGCTCGTGGCCAGCATACGCTGACGGGGGGACCCAGAGACCAGGGTTTTGGGACGGTGGCGAAGCACCTTCTCTGGGCCTCCGTTTTGCAGAAGTAGAATGTCCTGATGGAGAGGACTAGATGGTCGCCACCATCTCACATAGGAAACATGGAAAAAGTGGTCGAATTGACTCGGACATTGTTTGCCCCACTGTTAACAGGAGGCCTCTTTTTGCAGACTTTGGGCACGATCAGAGCATCTCATTTTGATTAATAGAGAAATGATATTTTGAGGCACGTTAAGGTCTGGGCACCAAGACACTAAAACAGGTTATTGGGGTGGTTTTTTGGTGGAGGCTGTCTGAGTTCCTCGACCAAAGACTATGGCAATTTGCAAGAAATGGCACATGATTTCCAACGGTGGTAATTCCCCTTGAGCTCTCTGCCACTTCTCAAGTGCTCATTAGTCTCTTCCTACTTTTAAAAGCAATAGATGTTGGGATGCCTGGGTGGCTCAGTCGGTTGAGCGTCTGCCTTCGGCTCAGGTCATGATCTCGGGGTCCTGGGTCGAGTCCTGCTTCGGGCTCCCTGTTCAGCGGGGGAGTCTCCTTCTCCCTCTGCCACTGCCTACTTGTGCTCTCTCTCTCTGTCTCTCTCTCTGTCAAATACATAAATAAAATCTGTAAATAAATAAAAGTAGTAGATGTTCATTGTAGGTAAGCATGGAAGAACTGAAAAATAGAAAGCAGAAAAGTCTCAGTAACAGTACCACCCAGAGGCAACCACGGACAGCATTTTGTCGTGCCAGAATTTTCTCCATGTTTCAGCATTTCTGAAATCGGAACAGGAACTATATCAAGGTGGATACTTTCTTTGTGTGGCATTCTTTTTTTTTTTTTTTTTTGACAGTTGTTTTTAAGTGACTTTGTTTTCACCTGCCAAAAATATTCAGTCTGATAGTTGTTTCAAAGAAGTTCAGCTTTGAGTTCTGAAGTGCATGATATGAACTCATATTGATTCTTTACTATGGCAGAAGTAAAATACAGTGTTCTAAGATTTACTTTCTCTTTCCCTGGAGAATATTTTATTTTATTTTGTTTTTTAAGGATTTTATTTATTATTCTGAGAGAGAGAACACGAGCAGGGGGTCGGGGCAGAGGGAGAGGGAGAAACAGGCTCCCCGCTAGGCAGGGAGCCCGATGCAGGACTCGATCCCAGGACCCCGAGATCATGACCTGAGCCGAAGGCAGACGCTTAACCAACTGAGCCACCCAGGCATATCTCTGGAGAATATTTTAAAATACATTCCTGCATTTTTTTCTATGACTATGTTGTCCTTGACTAAGTAATTCAATTTGATGTACTTTATTTTTGTTGCTTTTGGGGGGCAGAGGTGGGTGGCTGGCAAATCTATTGAATTTTATCTATTAAGGGCGTATTTCTTTTTATCTTCCGTGAGAGAGCTGGTGATTAATACCCACCCAGGTGACGGGTGAACAAATGTAGGGTCAGAAGCCACTAGTGAAGTGGTTCGTGAGTCTGGACTCTCTGCAGAACACAGTAATGCACCTGCTCACCGGTGAGCATTCTAGCCGTGAAACTGCCTCTCCTTTGCAGAAACGGCTGTTCTTTCCATAAACGACCAACTCGTCAGCTCTCCAACCCCCCACGTAGGCACAGTTTGTGCCAGCAGGAGGCGCCATGCGCAAAGCAAAGTGACCATGTGGGTCGCCCTCTCTCGAAATGGAAAGGAAAACCTGAGCTATTTCTGGCTTTCGTCGTTTAGTTTTGATCTCATATTTCGTAAGTCAGCACTACTTGACATATTTCTCATACGAATTCTTGCCTCTTGGTACCCAAATCAGAAATATCGCAGCTGAAATAATATTTGTGAGACGTGTCCCGCGCAGAGCCATTGATAGGCTTGGATTCATGGCTCAGAGGCTGGCCCCCTGGGTGTGCATGGACCCGTATCTCCTACTACGATGCAAAATGCAAAATCCCGTTACCTCTGGCCCCCAGGCAGGGGCATCTGTGTGTCCGGGTTTGTACTGGGATATTCAAGCTGGACCCTCTCCCCCACCGTCCCCTGGTGCCTGATCCTGAAACTCCAACAGCATCTTAGGGTTTAGAGTTTGCCGGCTTCCAGGAAGAACGAAAGCACAGTTGGATCCAGTCTAATTCAGAGACCTGGCTTCGTTCCACTTAGTTCAGTTAGCAGGTGACTTGGGCAAGTCCTCCGACTCTGGGCTGAGTATCCCCATCTGCAAAGTGAGGCAGTTGTGCTGCTTGATTTCTTAGGTCTTCACCAAAAAAATGATCACGATATTGGATTCCGTCATATTCAAGTTTTCTTTGAAGTCTTTCTGGACTCAATCAAGTCTTCATGAAAGTCCAAGTAAAACAGAAATAAACCACCGAATAAAGCACCAATAAATGAAATAGTCACTCTGTCCAAGAGCCATAAATGGGATATAACTACTGACTTTAGTTTTGCAATGTTTCGCAAGCTCTGTAGGCCTGTTTTATTTAATAGTTCTAGTTAATATGGAGCGAGAACATTCTTGGATGGTTTGGCTCACTCCCTGCTCTCTGCCTGTGTCGAGAACAAGGCGTGAGTTGTGCACAGTCTTTGCGCGAGACAGCTATCTCTGATCACATCCAGGTCTTTCTTAAAAATTTTATTTATTTATTTTAGAGAGAGCTCGGGGGGTAGGGGAGAAGCAGAGGGAGAGGGACAAGCAAACTCTGTGCTGAGCGCAGAGCCCTATGTGGGGCTCGATCTCAGGAGCCTGAGATCATGACCTGAGCCGAAACCAAGAGTCAGATGCTCAACTGACTGAGCCCCCCCAGGCGCCTCCACATCCAGGTTTTTCTTGAAGACTTTGTTTCCTTACCGTCATCCCACTGAGGAGCGACAGTCAGAAAGTGATATTATTCCCTCCCAATTGTGGTTCAACCAGGACTTCGCTCAGTGTACAGCATATAACCAACACCGTACAAAGGGTCTGCTTGGATTAGGCTCTAAAAATGGACAAACCAATGAAAGGCGGAAGTCATGTGTGAGTGAGTCTGTAAGGAGAAGGAGATAGAAGCAGTAAGATAAGTTAGCTCACCAGACTTACTTCCACGCTCCTTGGACGTGTTTGAACATACTTACAGCCCATGCGAATGTTGATTGAGATCATTTGCTTTTCTCTATTAATCTATGCACTAGTGACTTACCGCTAACATGTCACTAACAGGACACTTCTTCCTCTTTGATTTTGTTCCCTTTTATATTGTCCAGTTTCTGTCATGACTGTCAGGGTTTAAAGCACTTCCTAGGTGTCTCTAAAACCTGCCCCAATCAGCAACATAGTATCTGCCCCAATCCCTCTCCAGGTGCGGTGGTAAGTGTAACATGGGTTCTGGGGAGCGACAGCA
The DNA here is from genome assembly GCF_054177405.1 of Leptonychotes weddellii. Lineage (NCBI taxonomy): Eukaryota > Metazoa > Chordata > Mammalia > Carnivora > Phocidae > Leptonychotes > Leptonychotes weddellii. The sequence goes on along the minus strand of NW_027894370.1, from coordinate 8,627 downwards.
CGCACCTGTCACACCTGCCCGCCTCTCCCCGTGCTGTCAGCGCTCCCGCCACGGTCGGCTCCACGCTACGGCCGTGGGCGCGGAGCCGGGGCGGCGGGTGGCGGCCGATTCTGGCCGCTCAGGGTTGGGCCCCGGCCGCGTGATGGCCCGACCTTGCGCTCACGTCTGTTTAACGAAACCAGAAAGGTGTTTGAAGAGCTCATCATTGCTGTGTTCTTCGGGGGGTCTAGATTTGGCAGCTGGACGCGGCAGGATGATGAAAATTGTGTCCTTGGATGACTGGAGTTTCGATCTTTTCCTAACTTCTCATCGCTTTCCCACAATATCACTTCTCCCGAGAAGCGTTCTGGTCTCCCCTTCTCATGGAGGGACACCCGGCTGTAGGAGCCGCCGGACGCCCACTGGCCTCTGCCGTGGGGACGTTAGCCCCACACCATCCTTGCCTTTCCATGGGTCCTTCCCACGAGGCCACGTGGAAGGAAGGATTTTAGGGGTAGGTGAGAAGTATTTTGCTCTCTAAAGAAATTTACCTTTTCCCTTTTCCGTCCAGCTGAGCAGCTTGGAGCTCCTGACGCTCTGGTGTGCAGCTTGGCTCCGTCTGAGCGAGCGGAAATGATCAGTCGTGTCCGTCTGCAATGATTTCAGGGCTCCCTTAAATCAGTCCCTTGTTGGAAGGTGAAGCAGATATCCAATAAGAGTAATACAAATTAACTGGAAAGAAACCAGACCAACGTTTGTTGACCTGCAGCTATGAGCAGTCCTGCGCTGGGTCTGCGCCAGTTTGCTGAAGGCTCGAGCCGTCTCGGGTGGCAGGCTCGCAGCTGGGGTGGCTTCTGGCTGGGGAGAGGACGGGCAATGCCGTGCCTGCAGGCAGCGGGGTTGACAGGACCGTGCCTCTCCCCGCGGGCCCCAGCTCCCCCCACTTCTGCTCCCCACCCCGTGCTCGCTCTGCACTGGCCTCTCCACGTCCCACACGAGGAAAGCTGTCGGGGGGGACAGGCGACCAAGCGACAGGTGCTTGATCGCAGGGCCCTCTCCCCACCTCCCGCCGAGGAGCAAAATGGGCTCTGGACTCACGCTGTACCTGCGACTGTGCACGACTTTGCTTCCTTTCCTGCAGTTACCACCAATTCGTGTTGGAGAAAAATCGCTTTTTGTTTCTGCTCTTGTGCTCAGGGGTGCTGGGAGCGTCTCCGGCGGCCTGAGAAGTGTGGGTGACTGGTGGGGCTGGAGTCTGACCACGCTGCTGGACGGCCTGCACGGGGGAGGCGCCTCCACAGCCGGCCCGCCAGGCACTCAGGTGGGCTTCCGTCTGCTGTCCACTCGGACTCATAGCAGGGCAGTGCGTCACGGTGGGGCGAGGGAGCCAAGATGCTTGACCTGCAACACTCTGCACACTCTCTCTCTCTCTTTTTAAAGATTTATTTATTTATTTTAGAGAGGCAGAGCACAAGCAGGGGAGGGACAGAGGGGGAGGGAGAGAAGATCCCAAGCAGACTCCCTGCTGGGCTCAGAGTGCGACGCGGCTCGATCTCACCACCCTGAGATCACAACCTGAGCTGAAGCTAAGAGCTGGACGCTCGACCGACTGTGCCGCCCAGGCCCCCCCCGTGTGTACCCTTGGATGACCGCTAGGTTGAAGGCCAGTGGCTGGTGGTGCATCCGTTGCTCCTCCATGTCAGCACACCCGCCTGAGCCACACACGCACCCCCGGACACCAGCAGGTGCCAGGCTGGACTGGACGCAGGGCATGGCGGGTCCACGTGAGCTTGTGGGCCAATGGGGATGGCTAGATCAGTGAGCAAAATGCCGTGACATGGGGACACAGGGCACCGAGGGACGGGGGGAGCATCCAGGAGGCTTCCAGAAAGAGGCAAGCCTTTCCCCAAATTCTGAGAAAAAAATTACCAGTGAAGAGCATTGCATAGAATATGAATAAAGCCTCTTTGGGACAGTGCTCCGTGCCTCTGACGTCTAAGAATATGGCACGCGGCGTGTTCCAGCTTCGCGGTCTGTCCAACGGTCTTGCGTTTCCCTTCGTCCTCCAGCCTGGAGCCCTTGGTGGGAAGTGCTACCTGCTGGGCACTCCGGTCATCCAGCAGCTGAGAGATCCTTCTGGCGGCGTGTGCGAGGTAAGCCGCTCTCCTCCTGGTTATTTCTTTGTGTGTGTGCGTTTTCTCCCAAGCATCACTCCTTATTTATGTATTTATTTTATTGAAGTAGAGTGAATATACCATGTTAGGAGTTTCAGGTGTATGATACACTGATGCAGCCATTCTATACGCCCCCTGCTGCTCATCATGACAGGTGCACTCCTGAATCCCCCTCACCTGTTTCCCCCATCCCCTGGCCCACCTGCCCTCTGGCGACCACGAGGTTGTTCTCTGTAATATACAGTTAGAGTTAGAAAAGTCTTGGAGACGTCGGGCAGAAAGGCCACGGACCAGGAACCCTCTCTGGGAGCCTGGCTGTGACTTGAAATCGTCAGTGGCCGCGGTCCGGGACAGCCAAACCTTTCCCACGCCCTCTGCTGGTCCTGGCATGCTGTGGGAAGCCAGGACATCTCTCTCTAAAACACCGAAAATACTCCCAACCAAGATTCTCGCATCTTCTCCTGGTTGGGAGGGGCTGCTCGAGGGCATGCAGCTCACCCGTGTCCTCCCAAGACGGAGCCCTTCTGATGTCCAAGCCCAGACGGGTGCACGGCTCAGGTGCCAGCCTCCGCGTGGTGGAGCCCTGATCCTTCGGGCTCGGCTAGAGCCCAGGGACGACAAGGGGGCTTTGAGGGAGCAGGGGCCGTGTGTGGCCAGCCTTGGACACCCCAGGCCACAGGGCTAACTTTGAAGCAAGCGTCTGATTCTCCTCCGACTGGTGGTTTCTCCTCCAGCTTCCCAGCCCACCTTCAGCACTTTCCGAAGACTCTCCTCCTCCACATGGCCCCAAAGTCGGAGGCCCTGACACCCCCTCTGCGGCAGATCCCGCCATCCAAAGAGTGGCCCCGAGTGGCCCCAGAGGCTGTGGGGCCAGGGAGCCCTGGGTGCTCAGCCTGGGCAGCACAAGGTCAGTGGGATTCAGAGGTCGGCTCCGCCCGGGCCTGCCCGTCCATGGCTCCTCGCGGCAGCTGGATGCCACGGCACGCCCATCCTGAGTCAAGGGCAGGTGTGTTCTCACTGCAGAATGACAGGAGTGAGGCCCAGGGCAGGAGGCCATGTCAGAAGATCAATGCCAATGGAGGGCTTCAGTCTCTGAGCATAAGAAGGAACAAGCCGGACGTTCCTCTAGAATTTGCCAGAGGCCTGGAGGTCAGGGAGCCTAACGGACACTTGTCCTCGCTGGCTCTGTGCTGAGTAGGATGCTCACGGGGCCTCATGGTCCTCACATGCTCTGCGAAGGAGGCAGCCCCACCTCGGTCCGGCGTTGTGCAGATGAGCCTCCGAGTTGCAGCCACGGTCCACGGTTGGTGGCCCGACCCTCTGGCAGCCATGGCAGCACATGACCTGCATGGGGGGGGACTGTCTGAGGGTGACAGGGGGCCCTGTGGCAGGTGATGGGTGCCTCTGAGTGATGCAACAACACAGAAGGGAGATTCTTTCATTGTTACCAAACACAGACAGGTCAAAGTTAGCTTCTTCCCAACACCGGAGTAAGTCCACAGCAGAAAAGATAAAAGAAGATTCTAGAGGCCTTGCAGAGAGAGATGGTTACCTCGCTCCGAGTTGTGCCCGTGAGAGATGGAGGGCCTCCCTCCCCTGGAACGTCCCTGCCTCAGGTCCCGGGCAAGGAGCGGGGACACGCACAAGTGTGTCTGTCCAGCCCCAGGAACCTGGGTGGCCCCGGGCCCAGGGCGCGAGGCTGGGGGCGGAGGGCTCTATGCAGGCTTTGCCCCGACGTGCACCACTTTGCAGGCCGGCAGCCCACGCAGCCCTGAGCAGCCTCCGGGCCAGCAGGTGGATCGACCGCAGCACCAGAACCGTGTCTGTGCACTTCGCTCTCTATAACCCTCCCACTCGACTCCTGTCCAGCGTGTCCCTTCGCGCCGAGCTTCTCCCTGCAGGGGGCCTGGCCTTCTCCCCATTGGTGGAGTCGCTGGCTGTCTTCCGCAGTGACTCGGCCCTGTGGTCCAGCCCCACGCTTCCCGAGGTGGGTCCTCCTGCCTCTCCCCTGCACGTGGATCCCGGGGCTCCACCTGCGGCCTGCTCCCCACCTCCACCCGGACCCGCAGGGTCGCAGAGCCCTGCACTCAGTACCATCAGTCTTTCTTTGGTTTGACATGAACGTTGGCCCGCCCCAGCACTGCTCCCCAGAGGGACAGAGCAGCGTCCCGAAAGAGGCTTTATTAGCTCCAAAGTGTTAACCGGAAGGGTCCAGGGGAGCTCAGCAGGACTGACCTGCCTGGGGACTGGGACGGGTTTAGCTCCGACCCTTACTAAGCATCCTCTCGCGGCTGGCGCTCTGAGTGAATGAATGCAGGCGAGCAGGAATGCACAACTCATCCAGGCAGAGATAAGCATAAGCAGAGCTTCAAGAAATTCCTGATACAGGAGCTTCGAAGGCTGTATGTGGCCAAGGAGCTGATAATACATATATATATATATATATATATATATATATATATATATATATATATATTTCACAAATATGAGAAAACTCATCTCTGGAGCTGGGTGAGGACGGGAGGGGAGGACCCTGCCAGGTCACGCTCGGGGTCTGCTCATGTGCGGGGCCCACGGAGAGCTCACCCGCATCCCTCACCCCTGGCACGGTCCTGTCCGACTTTCTGTTTGCTCTGCTCTGTTGGTGTTCCCTCTACCAGCTGGCCCTCCTGCTGCTCAGCCTGACTCACCTCTGCTTGCAACTCTGCAGCCTGGCCGAGAAGGGTTTCCGCAGCTACTGTCGCAAACCAGGGACCTGGCTGGAGGTAGCCGCTCCTGTCGTTTCCGTGGGCGAAGCAGGAACAGTGAAGCCCTTACCTGGAAATGAACCTATTTCTAGTGGGAAACTGCTTATGTCCTGGCTGATTCCACCCGTCGTGAGGTCTCCCCCCGTCGTGTTCACGACAAATAGCGTGAGATCAGTGTCCACTTCCTGCTCTCACACCGACGTTGCACCCTGAGCCGCTCGGGGGCCACGGTGGGCCCCTCCCCCGGCGCCCCCTGAGTCTCCTTTCTCTTCCCCGCTGCAGCTCGCAGTAGTGGGAGCCGGCCTCGCCTGCCACGCAGCCTCCAGCCACCTGGCGACGCTCGCTGGGGAGGTGACCGACCACTTCCACAGAGGACGCTTCCGAGGATCTATGGATCTCACTGTGGCGGCCTCGTGGAATCAGGTACAGCAGGGAGTCCAGGTGGGTCCATGCTCTGTGACGCTGTCCAGAGGAAGAGGTCATACACGTTCTAGAAGGTTCCAGACAAGGCATTTGTTCCATATTGAGGGAAATGCTCAGAGCTCGAGGATGAGGGTGAGCGGGACAGGGAAGTGCTGGAATCCACGCTGTGGGCTGGGGCGCCCTGGTCTGTGTGGGGACTCAGAGCACGGAGTTGCTCCAGTGACTCCCTGTGACCCTGAGTGGGGGAAGGAGCAGGTGTTGAGGTGGCGGAAAGGAGGCACCAGCAGACTTAGGCACGTCAGGTCTGTCCTCTCTCCTCCTTCTGCGCCGTCCAGAGGTGAGCGGTGTGAGCCACGGGGCGGGTGGGGCTTCACGTGGGGGTTGGGCCATCAGAGCAGGGGATGGGGGCTCCATGAGAGGAGCAGAGCCAGCCAGTGCACACCAGGGCGGGCGAGCCCAGGCGGGTCCTGCCGGCAGACGTGGATGTAGGTGGGCGGAGCCCCCATGGTCCGCTTCCTTGTCCTGCAGCCTCAAAGCTCACCTCCCCCACGCCGCGGGACTCCTGGAGCTCCCTTTTCTACCCAGTGAGGGCTGCCAGGGCCCCAGATGGGCTCATGCCCCCGGGCTGGGCCCTCCTAGAACAACCTAGAAGGATGGGTTATTCTGGAGCGCCCGGGTGGCTCGGTGGGTCTGCCTTCAGCTCAGGTCATGATCCCGGGGTCCTGGGATCGAGCCCCACATTGGGCTCCCTGCTCAGTGGGAAGCCTGCTTCTCCCTTTCTCCACTCATGCTCCCTCTGTCTCTCTGTCTCTTTATCAAATAAAGAAAATCTTAAAAAAAAAAAAAAAAAGAATGAGTTATTCTGTGAGCCGGGTGCTGACTGGCCTCCAGGCTGGAGGGGGTCCATGCACGATGGGGCCCCGAGGTCGAGCTTCACGTACAGGTTGCTGGCACAGAGCACCCCCTCCTGGCCTTCCTGTCTCCGTTAACTGTCACTGCATCCTCATGGCGCTTACCAGCCTCCACTATGACCTGCATTGTACTGACTTGGTTAAACGGCTGGAGGCTCCCGGAGGGAGGGAGATGGGCGCTCTGCTTCACCGCCATTGGGGGGGCCGCTCTCTGGGACGGACAGTGGGCTCCGGGTCTGCCTGTCACGGCGCGTCCGCGCTCCCCGGCCCTCCTCCAGCTGGAGTCCAGCTGGCCGTGGGCACCGCCCCCCCCAACTGTGGCTGCAGTGCCCGGCTTTCCCTGCTGGTTCAGGGAACCACGGGCCGGTGGCCGGCTCTGCCCGTCTCTGCCCCCGCCTTGTCCCCGGGTCACGGAGGGCTGCGCCCGGGCCTCAGGAAGGGGCGGTACCCACTCTCTACGTGATCTTCTCGCGGTGTGGGCAGGGGCGGTCCTGTCGAGGGGGCACCGTGGGGCGACAGTGAGTGCGGTCTAGCGTGCCTGGGTCTGTGCGCCTGCCGTAGCTGGTGGGACACACTGACCTGCCCTGTCCTTCTGTCTCAGAGGGTGACCTGGCTCCAGGGGACCCTCTCGTTCCTCCTGACGCTGAAGTTCATCTGCCTCATTGGCATCCCGAGCACGAGGGCATCCTGCTCCTTCCTGCTGCGTCGCTCTCTGGCTGGCATCTGCACGGCAGGGGTAAGAGGGCTCCCCGGGTCGAGTTATCTCCCGACAAACCAGCACGGTCCGTGTTCTCTGCAGTGAGCCCTTTCTCCAGGGAGACACGAGCTCTCAAAGTGAGGTGCAGCCTAGAGGCCCGGGCGTCCTGCATCCCGGAGTGGTTTTAGATCAGGGGTGAAGGTGGTTCTAGAGTGAGGAGTGCCCGTGAACACGGGAGCCCAGGCGCACTCCACACGTGCTCTGCTGCACCCCTTCCCGGAGCACTCGTCCTTACGACTCATGCAAGGAGCTGTCACCACCCACGGAGCGGGCTCTGCACACCAGGAATGGCGCCTGGCTCTCTAGTAATTCCCGCCCTGATGATCACAACCAAGCGCGGCAGGTGCCGGGGTGGAGGGAGGAGGGAGGTTCTTCCTCGGAGAGAGGAGCGGGGTGCTAACTCCAGTGACAGACCCCACTTCCCTTGTTCCCAACTCTGGCCTTGCACCTGAAAACCGCCCTACAAATACCTGAAACCCACTTGAGTGCTGTTTACCCCCCACGTGGAATCGTGCCTCAGTGGGCTGCAGAAGAAAGCACGTGCGTAGGGTTCTCGGGAAGCCTGGCTCCCACCTGGGGGGGGGTCAGGTCTCAGTCCAGGGCTGGCCCAGTCTGGCGGGCTGTTGACACCCAGAATCAGGAGGGCCAGAGCCCCACATGGGATGCTGGCCAGATTCTGGGGTGCAGGTGATTCTGACCTGGCCCCCGGGGGGAAGAGCTTGCACCAGCCCAGCGGCCCCTGTCCTGCCCCCGCAGCTGGACTGTCGTCAGGGCAGGGGGAGGGTCCAGACTAGCTGGTCTGATGAGGGGGTCTGGCTGTCAGGGTCCCAGGCTCAGGCAGCTCACGGCGAACCAAGCATAGATCTCCAAACCCTGCTGGCCTTATGCTCAGTGGGACAGACTGCGCAAATCAGGGCAGGAAAAGCTGACCCAGGAGTTGGAGACCTGGCTTCAAGCCTGGCTGCACCTCTCCCGAACCCACTGTCCCAACCGTGGGGCTGTTACCCGAGCTCCAGCTCCGGAAGCTCCTGGCACGTGTGTGTGCCTGGTGAGGTACCGCGGGCTTAGAGATTACGTGTATGTGGAACTTATGTACTAAACTGGTCATTATTATACCACGTAGCAATGCGAAGAATGCTTTTTTTTTTGTTAAGAAAACACAGAATATCGTGAATAAATCGTGTCCAAATTAAGTAACGGAATCTGAACCGTTCAGAAATTAGGGGTGTGCAGGGAAGGGTGATCACACTTGCTTGGTCCAGATGGTGGACCGCTGGTGGGGTGTGATTCCACTTAGGGAGTAAATAATGGTGAAATGTGTGCCAGAGTATTTGTAGGGGGGCCTCGGGTGCAGGGCCGGGGCTAGGAGCAAGGGAAATGGGGGCCCGCGGGGGCCTGGGACAACAGGCCGCTGACCTGTCGTGCAGGTGAGTTAGATACACACACATACACCCTGGGCCCAGGGTACAACCCCAGGCTCCTAGGCCAGGTGCCCAGCCTGTTACAACAACCAGACCACAAAACTTCACCTGAACTAAACTTAACTGCCTTTGCTTCTTAAGTGGTTTATTTTACTGAGCGCTTGCTGGGTGCTGGGGACACGAAGAGGGTGAGAGAACCAGCCCCTGGGACAGTG
>NW_027894369.1:0-240 GCF_054177405.1 Leptonychotes weddellii | reverse complement strand
CCCCCCCCCCCCCCCCCCCCCCCCCCCCCCCCCCCCAAACGGGCTGATGGGCATTGAGGAAGGCACGTGATGGAATGAGCACTGGGTGTTGTATGCCACGGATGAATCACTAAATTCTATCCCTGAAACTAATAATATACTATATGTTAACTACATTGAATTTAAATAAAAAAAATTTTAAAAAAGGAAAAAGAAAGAAGAAAGGATCCAAATAGGAAAGCTAGCTATTTACTATTTGTG
>NW_027894368.1:0-240 GCF_054177405.1 Leptonychotes weddellii | reverse complement strand
ATAACTGCTGCTCTTAAAAACGGTTATGGGATGGTGTAGTAACAGAGAAATGTAGACTAACAACTATAATACAAAACAGAAGAAATAAAACTTATAATAGAGGCATAGCACACAGAAAAAAATATGTGTGTGTGTGTGTGCGTGTGTGTATTTTTTTCTCTCCCTCAAAGGAGTACTTTTAGTTGTTTGGAAAATTACATAATCAAGATCAGCCATTCCTTGGATTGTTAACAATATATT
>NW_027894367.1:0-240 GCF_054177405.1 Leptonychotes weddellii | reverse complement strand
GGAGATTAAAACATACTCGTGGTCAGCAAAGGATACCTTTACCTGTCTATATTAATCAGTATTTATTAAATAAATCCTACTCTGAAATCTAACATGAAATAACTTACAATTAAAAATAATATCATAGGTATGAGGAATTCTTAATCGCAGGAAACAAACTGAGTGTTGTTGGAGTGGGGGGTGGGGTGGGAGGGATGGGGTGACTGGGTGATAGACACTGGGGAGGGTATGTGCTCTGGT
>NW_027894366.1:0-240 GCF_054177405.1 Leptonychotes weddellii | reverse complement strand
GTCTGCTTGACCTTCCTCTGCTGTTTGCTTCTGACAGCACTCTGGGCCACCTCCGCATTCTCTTGTCACCCCAGGAAGTAGGTGGGGCCATGTGTCCAAAGTTGGGACGGTCCCATGTTAGTGGGAAAGCAGAGTGAGAGAAATCTGTGCCTCTCTGAGGGGAGGATTAGGGACTGGTTGAGCAGGGACAAGCTGGCTGACTGGGGAGGGCCGCAGGCTGGCCTCTGTCTCAGGTGTCCC
>NW_027894365.1:0-240 GCF_054177405.1 Leptonychotes weddellii | reverse complement strand
GGAATTTCTTGCCCTGGGTCTCTCCCTGCCAAGTTGTCTCGGGTTGGCTGTGTTCCTCTTCCGAAAGTTCTCAGCTTCTGTCAGGAGGCCCTCTTTATATAGCTACTTTGTGTAAGTAACAGGTAAATCCTCTTTCCCATCACCCCTTCAGTCCTAGGGAGGGTAAAGATACTTACTGGTTTCCCTAAACCCTAGCCACGCATTTTCCTTTTATTAAATGCTCTTCAATTACTCAGTTTG
>NW_027894364.1:0-240 GCF_054177405.1 Leptonychotes weddellii | reverse complement strand
TGTAAAAATACAGTATATAATACATATAATATACAAAATATGTGTCAATTGACTGTTTATGTTACTGGTAAGGCTTCCAGTCAACAATAGGCTGTTAGTAGTTAAGTTTTGGGGGAGTTAAAAGTTATATATGGATTTTTTTACTGCATGGGGGTGTGGGTGCTCCTAACCCCCAGCATTATTCAAGGGTCAACTGTATCTCTGAGTGTGTATATACATATAATTTCATAACCTCACTAG
>NW_027894363.1:0-240 GCF_054177405.1 Leptonychotes weddellii | reverse complement strand
ATTTTTGGTTCAAGCATATTTTAGTTGGATTTCTTTCACTCGGAGCATAAAGAACAGCGACTGATATATTTGTCTTTGTGAACTTGGTCAAGTTATACAAGCAGTGTATATATTCATGTATCCTGACCCACAGCTTACAGCAACACTAGGTTCCCTATCCCTCTGCTTTTGTCAGCCCGAGCCTGAGATAGCTTGACATAGAATAGTCCCATTTAGGGACTGGAGGAAGCAACTTAGCAT
>NW_027894362.1:0-240 GCF_054177405.1 Leptonychotes weddellii | reverse complement strand
TCGCAGGACCCTGGGATCATGACCTGAGCCGAAGGCAGACACTTAACGACTGAGCCACCCAGGTGTCCCTAAGTTTTATGTTCTTAACCCTATGACCCATCAGGTGTCCTGTTGTCCTTTCCCACAAGGCTTTTCTGTGAGCAGATGTGGGGTTATCTGAGGATAGGCAGGTTCCCTGTCAGACTGGGGACTTGCCCCGTCTTCACTGTCATTAACCCTCAGCACATTCTGTCCCTTCTC
>NW_027894361.1:0-240 GCF_054177405.1 Leptonychotes weddellii | reverse complement strand
TGTTTGGATTTTTAGATTCCACATGTAAGTGAAATCACATGGTATTTGGTTTTCTTCATCTGATGTATTTCACTTAGCATGGTACCAGCTAGTTACACCCACATTGTCTCAAATGGCCAGATATATATAGATATATATCTTGTGTGTATTTACAAACTACATATGTGTGTGTGTGTGTGTGTGTGTGTGTGTGTATACACACACATTATCCATTATCTACCTTTGGACATTTATGTTACT
>NW_027894360.1:0-240 GCF_054177405.1 Leptonychotes weddellii | reverse complement strand
CTTTCCTGCCTGACTTATTTCACTTAGCATTACTCCCTCTAGATCTATCCACGTTTTCACCAATGACAAGGTTTTGTTCTTTTTATGGCTGAGTAATATTCCATTGTGTGTATACATACACCATATTTTCTTTATCTATTCATCTATAAATGGTCACTCATGTTGCTTCTATATCTTGGCTATTATAAGTAAGGCTGCAGTTAACATAAGGTACATATATCTTTTCAAATTAGTTTTTTT
>NW_027894359.1:0-1563 GCF_054177405.1 Leptonychotes weddellii | reverse complement strand
GGCCTCTCAGTGTTCCATTTACCCCCATGGCTACATGAGCCAGAGTCTGACCGCCTGCAGACGGGCGAGAGGACCACCTCACTCCTGAGGAGCCCTGAATATGAGGCTCCCACCTGTGTATGGTGCGGGGGCACCAGGGACAGTGGGGCAAGGCTGGGAGTGGAAAGCACCGAGTCAGAGTGGGAAAAAGAGCTTCAGCCAAGGACCCCGGGAAGCAGGTCTGACGGCGGTAACGCCTAGCCATGCACGTGTGCGAAGAGCCCTCGGCACAGGCCCACTCACAGACTGCGAACCTGGGCGGGGAGGGCTGCTCCGGCGAGGCCTGCAGGCCGCAGTTCTGTGGCCGCCTACGGGCAGGCCTCGGAGATCACACACAGGGTTTGGGCCCCGAGCCGGACTCCTCAGATCCCAATCCAATCCAACTATTTTTAAAGGTGTATATGACAACGGGGAAGAGGTGAAGACTGACTGCATGTGTGATAAAACTAAAGTCCTGCTCATTTTGGGTCGGGTGTGGCAATGTTGTCCTGCACGTGTATTTTTTCAATCTTTATCTTTTATCCACACTGAAATTTTTGTAGATGACATGATATGATGTCTGGCATTTGTTTCAAAATATCCCAAGCTAGTAGATGGAGGGTGGGTGAAATAGTAGCAGTCATGATTTGATCGTTGCTGGAGTTGGGGGTGATGACCACATGGGGTTCATTACTGTTCTATTTGTATCTGTTTGAAAATTCCCAGGATAAAAAGTTTAAGAAATGGAAGGCTAAGTACCAACTACAAATCTATAAAAAGTAAGGAAAGGACATCTGTGAGTTTTCTTTCAACTCCATGGTAGTGTAGGAGAAGGGGGGTCTTCTCCGTGGTCCTAAAAGGGTGAGAAATCCCTGCCGGACACAGACAGTAGGAGAAACCATGGAACAGAAAAGGCATGCCCAGGAGAGGACTCCTGACCACAGAGGGCGGCCCAGGGCCGCTCCAGCAGGTCGGCGGGGTGCAGGAGCCCCCTCCTCTTCCTCACGCACACGTCATGTATGTACACACACGTTCACACGCGTGCATAGCCATATGTGTACATGCACACATGCACGTATATGCACGTCTGTGCGTATACATAACCACAGACACACACATATACACACACGTACATGCAAACACAGCAAACATGCACCATCACACGTACACTGTGAAACTGAATAGAAGAAAACTCCTTTAGAATGGGGTTGGGAGCCGCAGGGGAAACTCTCCAGGCCTGCCACTCGTGGCCATTTGCAGACCACCCCCCCTAGGAAGGCACCCCCCTTGCAGGGGGACGGATATTACTTTCCTACCCCAGCAGCAGGAAGAAAGATTTCCTTCTGGCCCTGGCAACGGCCCGGCCAATGAGAGACAGTCACGGCCCAGCCAACGAGAGGCAGTCACGGCCCAGCCAACGAGAGGCAGTCACGGCCCAGCCAACGAGAGGCAGTCACGGCCCAGCCAACGAGAGGCTGTCACGGCCCAGCCAACGAGAGGCAGTCACGGCCCAGCCAACGAGAGGCTGTCACGGCCCAGCCAACG
>NW_027894358.1:0-240 GCF_054177405.1 Leptonychotes weddellii | reverse complement strand
TCTGAGAGCCTGGAATTTTGGAATGTACTAGGCAGGGGGCACCTACATGAACAGCCCCCAGCAAAAACACTGGGCACTGAATCTCTGATGAACCCCCCTCTGAGACAACAACTTTACACATGTTGTCACAACTCATCGTTGGAGGAATTAAGTGCATCCTGCATGACTCCACCGGAAGAGGACTCTGAGGAGCTCGCACGTGGTTTCCTCCACACTTCACCCCATGCATCTTTTCCTTTT
>NW_027894357.1:0-240 GCF_054177405.1 Leptonychotes weddellii | reverse complement strand
TTCATCATTAAGAAACTGAGTAGAGAAACCACAGAGTGCGAAAAGATACGCACAATACACATAACCGACAAAAGACATATCTAGAATGTATTGCAGACCTTACACATCAATAAAAAAATTAACCCAATAAAAGTGGGCAAAGACTTGAATAGCCACTTCCACTAAATTATATTCTTTTTCTTTTTCTTTTTTTAGTAGACTTGACACACAATGTTACATAGTTTCACGTGTACAACCTAG
>NW_027894356.1:0-240 GCF_054177405.1 Leptonychotes weddellii | reverse complement strand
TCTTGGGAACAGTTTTGGTTGCTTATACTTCAGCAAGAAAGAAGATTTCATCTCTCCCTGGAAGAGAGAGGGCATTGGGCAAGTGTCCCCGCACCACCTTGGCAGAGAGCTGGCTGCCATCCATCCCTGGGTCTGCTTCTCAGCAGCCAGGTAGGGAAGGCACTTCTACCTCCCTTTCTCAGAGTTTTTTGCCTGCCCTGAGAATTAGATCCACATAAGACAGATTAGCAGGAGAAAAGT
>NW_027894355.1:0-240 GCF_054177405.1 Leptonychotes weddellii | reverse complement strand
CTTGGCAGGGAGTCTGCTTCTCCCTCTGACCCTCCTCCCTCTCATGCTCTCTGTCTCTCATTCTCTCTCTCTCAAATAAATAAATAAAATCTTTAAAAAAAAAAAAAAAAAAAAAACACTGCAAATACATTCCTTCCTAAGTTGTGAAATCAAATGACTGAATTTAGAGCAGGTAGAGCACACTATAAGCCCTCAAAAATTTTTTCACTTATTATTTTTGTTACTTAAATGTTGATAGGT
>NW_027894354.1:0-240 GCF_054177405.1 Leptonychotes weddellii | reverse complement strand
ATCCACACACACACACACACACATTCTCTGATTGGTTTGAAGCTCCTCTCTGGAATCACCACGGCTCTGATAAGCTGAGTGTGAAAAACACCACACTAGTGAATTCTCTGAAGTATGTTGCTATGGTCTAAATGTTTGTGCCCCCCCAAATCCATACATTAAATCCTAATTCCCACTGTAGTGGTAGTAGGAGGTGGGAGGTGATTAGGTCAGAAGAGTGGAACCCTCGAGAATGGGATT
>NW_027894353.1:0-240 GCF_054177405.1 Leptonychotes weddellii | reverse complement strand
GTAATGTATGGGGATTAACATAAGAATAAAAAAAAAAGATTAAAAAAAAAAAAAGAAATTCAGACTCGGGACACCTGGGTGGCTCAGTCAGTTAAGCGTCTGTCTTTGGCTCAGATCATGATCTCAGGGTCCTGGGATCAAGTCTCACATCAGGCTCTCTGCTCAGTAGGGAGTCTGGTTCTCCCTCTCACTCTCCCTTTGTGCTCTCCCTCTCTCTCAAATAAATAAATAAAATCTTGG
>NW_027894352.1:0-240 GCF_054177405.1 Leptonychotes weddellii | reverse complement strand
GAAATCTGGGTACTATTTTTGACTCCTCCCTTTGTCTTACTTGCCCCATCCAACAAATTTATTTATCACCAAGTCCTAATAATTCTCTCTCTCAATTAAATGCAGTGAAGCAGAAAAGAACATGCAACTGGAAGGTGAATGTGACTGGATGAGAGGGTGAAAAGGGAGTGGTCTGAGATGCAGGTGGTGAGGCAGGGACCATATTAATTATTCTGATGTTTGTGTGCATCTCAAACACAT
>NW_027894351.1:0-240 GCF_054177405.1 Leptonychotes weddellii | reverse complement strand
ATTTTTTAAAGATACCAGATTCTATTCACTTTGGTGACCTGCTTATTAAACTGGTCAGTACACTTCTCTTGTGTTTTTTGAAGAAGTTAGAAAGAATTGTGACTTCTCTGTGGATTTATGAAGGGAAAAGAAGTGGGGAGGTGAGGACAACTTCCTTCCATTTTGTAATATTTATTCAGAAAAACCTATGTTATCTCTATGTATGGAAGTAGTTTATCAATTCTTTAGGAAAAGAACACT
>NW_027894350.1:0-240 GCF_054177405.1 Leptonychotes weddellii | reverse complement strand
GAGTGCCAGGGCCTCCGGATGCCCTGCTGGCTGGTGTGGAGTCCTTGGACTTCTCAGGGCCTTTCAACTTAGGAGACGCGTCCCGGCTCGATGCCTGGGCTGTGCGCTGTGAGTGGCATCCACGTGAGTGTCCTGCCGGCTTGTGGCTTGGTCACTGGGACAAGAGCTGCCTTGAGCGCTCCCTACATCAGGGTGAACCCACTTGCAGATGGGCCTGCCCGGCTGCCTTCCCAGCTCCTC
>NW_027894349.1:0-240 GCF_054177405.1 Leptonychotes weddellii | reverse complement strand
GCCATCTAGTAGTAAAAGATACAACCTTAGTATTTATACAGAGTTTCTTTTATTAACATTTATAATGAGATAAAAAGGAGATATGAGAAATGTCCCATGACAGTACTATGAAAGTTTGAGGAAGGGATATTTTATTTTATTTATTTTTAATTTATTTTTATTTTTTTTAAGATTTATATATTTATTTTTTTCCCTTTTTAAAAAAATTTTAAAATTTTTTATTGTTATGTTAATCACCAT
>NW_027894348.1:0-1563 GCF_054177405.1 Leptonychotes weddellii | reverse complement strand
AAAACAGTATGATACTGGTACAAAAACAGACACATCAATCAATAGAACAGAATGGAAAATGCAGAAATAAACCCAGAATTATATGGTCAATTAATCTTTGACAAAGCAGGACAGAATAACCAATTGGAAAAGGATAGTCTCTTCAAAAAATGGTTTTGGGAAAACTGGATAGCAACATGCAGAAGAATGAAACTGGACCACTTTCTTATACCATATACAAAAATAAATTCAAAATGGATTAAAGACCTCAATGTGAGACCTGAAACCATAAAAATTCTAGAAGAGAGTACTGGCAGTAATTTCTGACAGTGGTCATAACTTTATTCTGGATAGGTTCACTGAGGCAAGTGAAACAAAAGCAAAAATAAACTATCAGGACTATATTGAAATAAAGCTTACGCAGAGCAAAGGAAACAATCAACAAACCTAAAAGGCAACCTAGAATGAGAGAAGATATTTGCAAATGACATATCTGATGAAGGGTTAGTACCCAAAACATATCAAGAACTTATACAACACCCAGAAGGAGGAAAAGATGGCAGAGGAGTAGGGGACCCTATTCCAACTGGTCCCGGGAATTGAGCTGGATATCTACCAGACCACTCTAAGTACCCATGAAATCAGCCTGAGATGTAAGGAGATCTGGATCTCTGCAAACAGAACATCGCAGGTGGTTGGTTTCGAGGTACAAAGCAGGGAGCCATGATTCTACTGGCAGATACTGAAGGATGAATGGCAGTGAGAGGGAGCCTGGCCATGGGGATCCTGCACCGCCAGTGAGTGACAGCTTCCCGTGCTGGGGACGGGGCACAGACTCACAGACCAGAAGTGGCGGGGAAAGGACTTTAGGGCGGCCCCCGGGACGGAAACCTGGAGCAGTAGGGCTGTGCGTGCGAACTAGGGGCGGCTGGCGTTCTAGAAGCACAAACGGCAGAGACGTGCCCTGACTTGGAGGCTAGGACTGGAAGCACTGCGGAGGGGTGCACAACCCAGGAGGCTGCTGTTTATAGCAGCACAGACAGAAATGGAGATAGTGTGGCCGGGAGAGCTCACTGAAGAACAGACTGCGGTCTCTCTGCTCTGAGGCAGAGGGTTGGAAACAGTCTCTTCTGCTCTGACTCTTGGAAGAGACACGGAAAGCCACCAGGGAAAGCCTCCAGAGAACAAAGCCCCCCAAAAACAGTTTTCACTGAGCCCATCCCCTGCCACAGGGTGCATGGCAACTCTCCCCAAACAGGGTTGCCCGAGTAACAGTGCAGCAGGCCCTTCCCCCATAAGACAGGCTGGGAGAACAAGAGGCCAGCAACCCTAAGGCCCTAGAAAACAGATGCATCTTGCTTGGGTTGTGGTCAATAATTTGGACTCTATACACTCCCTCAACCACCCATCAACAGAATGACTAGGAGGAGGAACCCCCAAAATAGGAAAGACTCAGAGATTATGATTTATGCCACAGATTTACAAATGGATTCAGATATAACCAAGATGTTGGAGATGGAATTCAGGCTAGCAACTGTGAAGACAAGAGCTAAAATGGAGAAATCAATTAATGGCAACATAGAG
>NW_027894347.1:0-240 GCF_054177405.1 Leptonychotes weddellii | reverse complement strand
TTTAACAAATTTTACTGAGAGACGTGAGGCATCAGACACTGTTCTAGGTGTTCTGCACAAAACAGAGACTCCTGGCCTCGTGGAACTCAGGTCCTGCTGGCCTCTCCCTCCCCTCCCACAACTACACGTGTACCGCAGTGCTTCTGGTTCTCCTGATCGACATCCCACCCGGGGATGCAGACGCATTCTGATGCTGGGCCGTCATCTCTGCTCCAGTGCCCACCTGTGAAGCCGCCAACT
>NW_027894346.1:0-240 GCF_054177405.1 Leptonychotes weddellii | reverse complement strand
TTAGGTTTTGCTGCCTACATACTGTCTCTGCCCACGTATCCTTTTTTTTTTTTTTTTTTTACAACCTTTAAAAATGTGAAACTATTGGCTTGCTTCAGGGCCAAACATGTATAGATACTGGGCTGGAATTGGCCTGTGGAGGTAGAATCTGTGGCCACCTGCTCTAAGGCACCCTCAGGAATTGATTCCATTAAAGCAACTGACACTTACCTCAGAGACTGTTCACACCTAGAGAAAACA
>NW_027894345.1:0-240 GCF_054177405.1 Leptonychotes weddellii | reverse complement strand
TTTAGGGGTTAAATGCTAGGAATTGGAGGCTGATCCTCCTGAGTGCCAATGCTAGCCCTGAAATGTATTTTTTTTTTTAAGATTTTATTTATTTTAGAGAGAGAGAGAGAGCACCAGCAGGGGTGGGGTGGGGGAGAGGGGAGAGGCAAAGGAAGAGGGAAAGAGAGAATCCCAAGTAGACTCCATGCTGAGCATGGAGCCTGACTCAGGGCTGGATCCCAGGACCTGAGATCATGACCT
>NW_027894344.1:0-240 GCF_054177405.1 Leptonychotes weddellii | reverse complement strand
ATCTAGTGACAGCCTACAAAAGATGCTAAGTATGGTTTGGTTTTTTGGTTGGGGGGTTTTTTGTTTTTGTTTTTGTTTTTTAGTTTTCATTACTCTCATTCTTTGATTCCTTCCACAGAGCCCAAATCACTAATTCAAAACTTCTTACCGCACTTGGAATTCTTAAATGTCAGGATTTTAAATAAGGCAGAAAAGCTCAACAATTCCTCTTAATTAATCTAAATAGCATGTTTTCCTTTT
>NW_027894343.1:0-240 GCF_054177405.1 Leptonychotes weddellii | reverse complement strand
TGCAGAAATCACAAAAACCATTTACATTCACTGTGGTTTTGAAACTACTTAGCTTTGCAGCTAGATCTATTAATGTTAGTGAAGAACTATATACATTACTATATAACAGGTTTATTTAAAAAATATTTGGCAGTCATATTTCAATATAATTGATTTCCCGTGTATTCATATAATTTATTTTATGCAGCTGAGAACATTACTCTCAGAAGGCGTCTAGAAGAATGTTAAGGTTAAGAACCC
>NW_027894342.1:0-240 GCF_054177405.1 Leptonychotes weddellii | reverse complement strand
TCGTGCTCTATTAGCACACCACCTGCTTTCTCTCCCTTGTCCCCACACCCCTTTCAGGTGGGCACTTTCTCTCCCCGTTGCACAGCTCAGGAGACGTGCTTCCGGAGGCTAGCCTCTCCCCGTAGGACCGCAGCGCCGGGGTCTGACTGAAGGAGGGGATGCGCGGGGCCCCCGAACCCTGGCCAACCGTCTGCATGGGGACCACAGGGCCCAGCGTCCAGCCTCCCCCGGGAGGCCGCT
>NW_027894341.1:0-240 GCF_054177405.1 Leptonychotes weddellii | reverse complement strand
TTTTTTTTTTAATTTTATTATGTTATGTTAGTCACCATACAATACATCATTAGTTTTTGATGTAGTGATCCACAATCCATTGTTTTCGTACAACACCCAGTGCTCCATGCAGTACGTGCTGTCCTTAATACCCATCACCGGGCTAACCAATGCCCCTCCCCCCTCCCCTCTAAAATCCTGCTTGTTTCTCAGGTCCATAGTCTCTCATGGTTCATCTCTCCCTCCAATTCCCCCCGCCCA
>NW_027894340.1:0-240 GCF_054177405.1 Leptonychotes weddellii | reverse complement strand
TATTTAAAGAGGGGCGCCCGGGTGGCTCAGTCGGTTAAGCAGCTGCCTTCGGCTCAGGTCATGATCCCAGGATCCTGGGATCGAGCCCCACGTCGGGCTCCCTGCTCAGTGGAGAGTCTGCTTCTCCCTCCCCTCTGCCTGCCTCTCTGCCTACTTGTGCTCTCTATCTGTCTGTCAAATAAATAAATAAAATCTTTTTTAAAAAATTAAATAAATATTTAAAGAGGGGGAAGGGAACTG
>NW_027894339.1:0-240 GCF_054177405.1 Leptonychotes weddellii | reverse complement strand
CGCCGGGACAGGAGTTTCTGGTCAGGGGTCACCTCCCGGCGCACTATGTCTTCCATCAAGACATGTTTGCTCTAGGGATTCGGGTACCGCTGCCAGAAGGCAGCGAACACTTGGTCCCAGGAACTCCAGAACACGCTCTGGCCCAGGAAATACTTCACCGTCGTCCCGGCCGGGGCGGGCTGAGCACCCGCGCTGCATCCGGGGTGCGAGGCCCGGGGGGGGGGTGGGGGGGGCACGCGG
>NW_027894338.1:0-240 GCF_054177405.1 Leptonychotes weddellii | reverse complement strand
TGTAAAAATACAGTATATAATACATATAATATACAAAATAAGTGTCAATTGACTGTTTATGTTACTGGTAAGGCTTCCAGTCAACAATAGGCTGTTAGTAGTTAAGTTTTGGGGGAGTTAAAAGTTATATATGGATTTTTTTACTGCATGGGGGTGTGGGTGCTCCTAACCCCCAGCATTATTCAAGGGTCAACTGTATATCTGAGTGTGTATATACATATAATTTCATAACCTCACTAG